>NC_057934.1:49117398-49389898 GCF_018555375.3 Anguilla rostrata
GTTTTAATCATTTTAAATATCTATCTGAGGTGCTACAATGTTCTGACAGTGTGTGTGCGTGCGTGCGTGTGTTTGTGTGTATGTTTGGGGAGAGGGCAATGGAGCATCTACTGTAAATATTGCCATACACAATGTATGACATATATTATTAAACATAGCCTGTGAAACTGCCTTTATGACCCCAAATAGGGGTGACAAAAGGATAGCAATCAAACAAAACATATGATACTGTGTGGATGGCATGTAAATTCAAATATTCATGAAGAGAAGAGCATGAAGCTGAGAATGGCAGAATGCAAAGGAACCAACATGTCCCCCAGCAATAATCAGTGGGTGGATGAAATCATATGGTGAACTTAAGCATAGAAGTCATCAAACGGGAAGGGTGTCCCAAGAGAAACTCACTGAATAATGAAAACAGACAAGTGTGACAGGGTATTGAAAACCAATTCACAATAACATTGATGAGGCAAAAGTTTAATACCATCAAGTGTCAGTCAAGCTAACAATTTCTGTGGGGAAAAAGGACAAAAAGATTATTGGATTACTGAGGTTAGAGGTCAAAAGCTTTCATTAAGAAATTGGTACATATACTGTAATTCCCGATTTTGTACTGATTACATAATTATCTTTATTCAAGTATACTGCAGAATCATATCAGATATTTACTCATTTACTCGCTTACTGTGTGTATATATGTATATGTACAGAAATGGAAGCAATTAAAATGTAAATGGACAGACTTTAAAAATAGACTATTTTTCTAAAAGTATTCTAAATAGGTCAATTTCACCCAAACTGAACACAAGATTAAATACAGACTGCTCACCTGTAGCTGGATCCTGATTTTGACTAATATCCTTGCAGAACCTTTATTTGTTTTGTTTAGTTAACATTATTTGTATTGTGCCTTCAGTTGTCTCCAAATGTGGTCTGCCCTGTCATATACGTTTCTTACCTGTGCAATCTATCAATTCAAGGCAGCACAGACCGACCCAGCAATGAATGTGATATTTTTATGCAAAGCATGTGCTATCAGCCACTACTTCTTTGTACTCTGTGATCCGGCAGCTGTGCCAAGCAGTCATTGTAATGGAGGAGTGCATTCCATGCAGTGCTGGTACAGATAAACTACAAATGTCTAATCAACTAGAGGAATTTGATTTGGGTTCATGAGACAGGCACCAAACACTGAATTTCACGAAAGAGACACTAAATCATTTTGGGAAGGAATTTCCAAACTGGTTGAATTGTTACTTTAAAAGGATACTGTGTATTCATTTATTTATTTAGTTTCAACCAGACTAGGTATGGTCTACATTCACAAAATAATCTGATGCACATCTGTAGACCTCAGATGGCAACAAATCCAAGGGTAGTATTTGGTGCCAAAAACTGTCCATTCTGCTGGTGCCATTGTACTTACTCTGACCGGATCCACAAAATGTATGATAAAAACAAAGATTTACCAATACAGATATCACTACAGTGACAGTTTCATCTACTGTATCAACATGTCATAGAAAAATAGTAAATTTAGGCAGCTGCAACGGAACCTGTCTCTTCAACATTAGCTTGACTTAAAAATTGGAAAAATTCCAGAATGGCCTGGTACACCGTACTGGGGCTTCTAAATTTTGCTCAAGTGAGTAAACCGATTTTTCCCTGGTGAGGGCTCACTAAAGAGGGAGAGGTGGGGGAGATGTGCCATGGGAAGGGACATGTCTGTACTGTGACCCTCCCAACCTTTTAAATTCTTATTATTCTCAGTCACCAGATCGCCACATCAAGACCCAGCACAGCGACACCCACTTCCCTCCAGCTAGAGCACCCTGAAGAGCACTGCTGAGGGAATTCTCCAGCACATCACAGTGGAAGTACACGTCATACCAGATCCCAATAAAGACCTGCAGCTGTTGCCACTTTGGGGAAACAACATGAAGGGATAAAAGAGACCAGGAGGTGAATGCCTCTTGGGACAAAGACATATTTTTTCTTGATTTAGCTCCGTATTCCCCAATTTGAGATTTCCAGCTTTTATTAATGGGTATTTTTGCACATTTTGGTTTTATCATATAGAAATGATAGCACTTCTATACATAGTCCCCCCATTTCAGGGCACCATAATATTTGAGACAAATGGCTGCACGTGTTTTCTTGGTAAGTCAGGTGTGTTTAATTGTTTACTCCGTGCAGATAAGAGCTTTCAGTACTTAATCTTGATTCTAGACTTTTGATTGTCTTTGGAGTCTGTTATTTCTATTTGTTGTCATGAGCACCAGCATCATGAGTTGCACCAATGAAAGTCAAGGAAGCCATTATGAGGCTGAGAAATAAGAAGAAAGAAAAAACACTCAGAGACATAGGTCACAAACCTTAGGTTTATCGGAATCAATTATTTGGAACCTGATTAAGAAGAAAGAGAGCACTGGTGAGCTCAGTAATTACAAAAGTGTCTGGTAGGCCAAGGAAAACCTCTGCAGTTGATGACCTGAGCATTCTCACCATACTATAATGAAGAAAAACCTGCAGACATGTGTCTGATAGATCAGAAACGCTCTTCAGGAGGTAAAGCATGGATGTGCCAGTGACTACTGTCTGCACGCTTTGCATACAAAAACAACAGAGGCAAAAACAGGATGGCCAAGCTATAGTTCGTTAAGAAGTACCTAAAAGAGCCTGCAGAGTTCTGAAAAAATTTGTTGTGGACAGATGAGACAAAGATTCATCTTGCAAAAGCAAAGTGTGGAGGCCTGAAGGAGCTACCCAAGATCCAGAACACCCCCTTCATCTCTAAAACATAGTGGTGGGGGTGTTCTGGTTTGGGCTTGTATGGCTGCCACAGGCACTGGCTCGCTTTTCTTCATTGATGATGCAACTGCTGATAGCAGCAGAATGAATTCTGAAGTATGCAGAAGCATATTATCTGCCTAAGTTCAAGGAAATGCCTCCAAACTCAATGGATAGTGCTTCATCCTCCAGCAAGACAATGATCCCCAACATGCTGCTAAAGTAACAAAGGAGTTTTTAAAAGCCAAATACTGCAAAAGTTTTGACTGGCTAAGGCATCCATCTCATCTGAATCCAATTAAACATGTGTTTCATGTGCTGAAGTGAAAATTGAAAGCAACTAGCCCCTGAAACAAGCAGGAGCAGAAGATGGCTGCAGTACAGGCCTGACAGAGAATATTCAGCACCTGGGGGTGTCTATAGGTCCCAGACCTCAAGCAGTCATTGCATGCAACAAAGTACTAAACATGACTACTTTCATTTACACAACATTTTACGTTATGTCTTTCCATAGCATATAAAACCTTATTGGGTGAGGGTTTTTTATTTTATTATTATTATTTTTCAACCTCATAATGGCTTCCTCGACTTTCAGTGGTCAACAGTGGCCCTCGTGTTGACAAACACCAATAACAGACTCCAAAGGCAATCTAAAGCCTATACTAGACTAGATCAAGACTAGATACTGAAAACTCTAAAGTCTGAAATCTGTCTCAAAAATTATGGTGCCCTGAGATAGAGATTATATGTATAAAAAGTTTTTAAAATTCTACATGGTGAAACCAAAATGTATAAACAAATAAAAACCTTTAATAAAAGCTGAGCAAGTATTAACCACAAAGGGATTGTTTGATTACAAATCTAAAATTGTGGAGTACAGAGCCAAGTGTTTGTCCCAAACATCATGGAGCTCAATGTACATATATGTACAGAGCAACTGGTTATTAGCAGTGTCAAAATTTTGCAGATGAGCTCACCCAGTTCAAATAAAGCTCATAGATGCTGCATGTATATGCTGACATAAGGAGAAACAATGTTGTTATCTTTATAACCCTTCACTCCATGGAATACCCACTGGCTGTAATGAACCAAAGACATCAGAGACAACATCTACGGCCCTGGATCTATATACATTGAACAAGCTTATATATTCCCTTGACAAGTGGCTTCTGAACTGTGTCCCATCTGGCTGACTGTGAAACTCATTTACCTTGTTGTCTTTTTTTACATGTCTGAATGAGGATGACAAAGGTCTCATGTGAGCCATCCATTCTATCAATATTTAGAGGTACAGCAATTTAAAATGTTGCATAACTCGCGTGTTTGCCAATATGTTAACTTGGTTTGCTCATAACTCCTTTATTCTGGCAATGGATTTTTTGTATACGTGTGGATGATGCCACATTTTTTATTCACAACTTAGAGACACCAAATTTCTCTGGTGCTAGGGACTATTAAGAGAACATTTGAAAAGCTTAGTGTTTCATGATATACAACATTCAATGACAATACAGTTTACAATTAATAAATTACCAATCATATGTAAAGTTTAGTAGGCTATTTTGGTAATTAACCACATTAAGTAAATTAAGTAAATACAATAATTTATATCTACTGTATCTGTAATAGTATCTATGCTAATAAATTTACCTATTACACTAAGGGCATACACTACATACTGTTGCACAAAAGGTATGTACATATAACATTGTATAATATTATATGCTCCGTGCAGGCATGGGACCCATAAGAATTTCATTTACACTATTAAAATATTATGTGATTTAAACATGCCTTTTCTGACCTTCACTAAAACTCACACTTGTTTGTCAACTGTGTCTAGGGCCTAGAGAATCACTGCTGTAGGTCACCAGTTAAAATAATGTCTGTTATATAGTATGATGGCTTTATATTCTACATTAGATTCTAAATTACACCATAATCATGTTCCTCAATAATAACAACTGGTGTATTGTCAGGTGCTGCCATTCAACCTGTACAAACAGCGCTAACAGCATATTCGTCAGGCCTTGGTATTCATTATTTTCAGAAATCATCCCTATGTTGTATTAAACAGCTTGCTGCTTCTCATGTTTACAGCAGACATTGAGGTATGTGATTGACAAGAGATAAATGTTGTGTAATCAACATTTGTTTTCTTCACTATTTGACTATGATTGTTGATCACTGAGTTTTTTCCCTTTTAATCATTTGCATATATGGTTTTCTATACTAATACTTTCTATTAATAGACAGTTTCTGATTTCAGGTTTAAAATATAAGTTACATTCAATTGTTGCCAATTTTACAATCCACATTCGGTCTTAACCATCTTCACACAACTAAAATAGCAATCACAGGAAAGCTAAAAAATGGTTTAGCTAATGCCAGCTAGCATTAATTACCCAATCAAGCAAGTGTGAATACTAGCTGAGTCTTACCAAGCTAGCATTAGCTAGCTGGATTAGTGACCTCACATTGGCTAATTCCACCTGCCTAGCTATCTATGTCCACGTACTTACTGTAGCTGAAGAAGTCAAAATATAGGCTTAACATAATGTGGAGGATGACTCGAATATTTGCCTGTCATCAATTTTAATGGGGATAGACAAGTTCTGATGTGAGACACAGAGTCACTCATTTTATTGAAGTTAGCTATAAGCAAATGTGCATTGTTTGTAGCAGACACGTTATTACTAAAATGTCTGATAAGAAGTTTGTAACATCAACAAATTCATTTGCAAATAAACAGAGTAGGTCATATTAATTTTGCTTGTGTTTATGACCAAATTTTTTCAATGGGAATTCCATGGATCCATTATTTAATTATTCCATTATTATTTTTTTCTATTTGTCTTTATTAGTGATGAAAAGGGCTGTCATTACAAATTTTAACATAATTTGATGTCAAAAAAGTTCTTTTATAAAATAAAAATAGAAAGATTAGCATTCAAAAGTGCAAAAATTTGCATTTAACAGTGACATACTTTAATTTGTGTGGTTTCAAACATTGTGGCTTCCTGAACATGCTCTGCTCCTCTTGTGTAGTCTCATTACTGCAATAAATTTCTTCCAATAGTTATTTTGTATTCAAATGCACTGAAGTTGCATCATGGCCTAAAACTTAACTGTCAATGAGGAGATTCTGTCCCGAATATCAAATACTGTTTGAGAAGTGTTGTTACTGTCTAGCTCAAGGGAAGATTCAACAGAAGGACACAGTAGTTTAGAGAATTTCCTAAATTCAATATAATAGGACAACTAGCAATCTTGGGGCCAGTTTGCTAACTGTGTATCCAGTAGCGTTTGCAAAGATAAGACCCTGTTATCTAAACAGCCAAGCATGACCACTTGTTTATCCCCCTCATCCATATGCACATTAACTGCTGAGCACCAGGAGGCCATCGCTATAACAATCCTGGTAAACATATGCATGGAGGTGGATGGTGTTGGCAGTTAATTATATGCAAATATAATGCAATATTGTTGAATGTATTCAACTATTTTCTTCAGTGGTTTAATGGTTGAACATATTTAAGGAGAGAATATTCAAAACGGACAATTGACAGTCCTAGTCTTAAGTACCTTTCACAAAGAAATACAGAAATAGGTCTCATTTTATACCATGTGGCCTTTACATGGTGCAACTATGGATAGATGTACACCCCTTTACTCGCTCAGGGCATATTTTCACAGAGCTTATGTGGATAATAGCATGTGGAATTTGTGCATTTTGCATTCTGCAATCATAAATCCTTAGAGAACACCTGAACCAGACTGCAGTTTGTGTCGATGCATCAGCTAAGCGAAAATGCAACAGCGGGGCCAGCCCTACAAACGTGAATGTATGTGTCTGAGTGACTGAGTGATGAAGTTACACCATTGGTCGGCCGAGTTATGAAGTTACACCATTGGTGTGTTAGGTCCAGCCATATATTAGGTTTTGACCTGGTCTTCTTTTGTGAACACTTGGGAAACATTAAAAAATGATACCACTCTTATGCCAGTTTACTCATTTCCTGCCATCTGTTGTTCTCTGTATCAGTAGCTTGACCCCTGACACGTTGTAAAATTTCCTTCTGAGCATCCATGGTTTCCTGTTAGTTCCCTGTCCACCTCTAGTTGAAATACTTGTTCAACAGGATGACCAAACCTCCTCCATTAGTAGACAGATTTAATTCCTTGTTTATTTTCAAACCATTGATTTTGTTTGATATATTGGCAAATGTATTTTGGATGTGGCCCTGTAATTATTGCAAAATTAAATATGTGGCAAATATCATACAGCAGAAATATATTTGACTTGCTCATTGGTGCTCATTGTTTCATGACTCAGAGATCTAAATGAATCACATCTTTTCAGACTTCTAGCATTTTACTGTCACATCACCTCTTTCTTTCTTTATCACACTATCAATTAAAATATTGACTATTACTCAGGAAATGTCTTTTGATTTGTTTTGTTGGTATTTTTTTCTGTTCTCTAAATTCAGAGTTGCTCCACTGGTGAAATGTTTATTTATGCGATGGGCTATTAAGACTGTTCATGGCACGCATGGTTTGGTTTTCATCAAGCTGGAGATAGCGTTGTGTTGCAGTGGAATGACAGTCCCCGAGACAGCTCTGGGGAAGGTAGTCTCCCTGACAAGCCTGATAAGTAGCACAGGGAATAGAATTCTCCCTGCCCCTGCCAACCAGGTGAGGCAGACCCCAAATGAGCTTTTTTTTATTGTTCCAGCCTGGGTATTTTCTGGCGAAGTCAACATCTTTGCAGGATACTATAGTGGTTAAACGTTAGTATTAGCATCGGCTGCTGTGTGTACACTGCTGCAGATGTGCAGCACTGTAGTAGTCACAGCTTTGGGCTCCACTTCTCAGTCACTTGCTCTCAACTACCATGTGGAATGCAGGGACTGTGAGAAAATCCAAAGTGTCGAATGGGTACTGTTGGGTTCAATAGGGCCAACCCCTTCTCTTGCTAGGCACCTGCTTTTGTGCTCTGCAATAATCTCATAAACTAAGTATTATCTGACAACACATCATGTCCTGGAATCTATGGGTTCTTTGATACGGTTGTTTTCTAAAGTAGAATTCTCAAAATGCCTCAATGGAAGTTTGAGATCAGTAAATGGGCTGTAGCTGTTCAGTGTTTGATGTGCAATGTATCAACTGACTGCATTTTTTGAATTCTGGAAAGTTATTCATAAAGTGCCATGAATAGTCACCAAAGCTCAAAAGATAAAGGTACCTTTTTATATGGTGATTGTACTGCAGCTTATAAATAAGAATTTAGAAGTTCTTTATTACAGTTATGTGATGTAAAGCTGGATAGCTATGGTCAGCAGAAGAGAAAAGGGACGTTTCTGTTGTCTTTAGTATAGTCCCTCTTACAGCCATGGACAGAATGTCATAAACTCCAGAGCTTTATCACCATCACAGGTAAGAGTTGATTTACATTGTGTCCATTGCCCTCTGATAAAATGCAACCTTCAGGTGTTCTTTTCTGGTTATACTTTGGTTTATTTATTGTATGCTGACATTTACTACAGTTCATGCAGAGGTGTTAGTGTATGGTAACAAATCTTGAAGCTTTTTTCCTGGATTTCAAATCTTTGTGGTTTACCACTTTCAATAAAAAACAAAGCACAAATTGGTTGAGGTTGATGGCAGTCTTACATGAAAATGCACAGGAGGATAGCATTACATGACTTATTGGTATGTAAGAAGCAGCGTGTCATGGTGGTTATCATTACAGAATGCAACACAGCCATTACACAATATACATTATTTCAGTTTGGTTAATGAGTGATTAATTAAACTGACACATTAGGTTAAACAGTCAAACTATGTCATACCTCCACAAAATAAGATATTACACAAGATGAAAACAATCGCACCATTACCAAATTTGTATGCCTGTTCTCATGCAAGATCTCCTCTGTGATCTCCATTTTGACAGAAGTGGGACTGTGAGTGCTCCAGTTGAGGGAATTGATTCTGTCTTCCCTTTTAAGTAAAGCAACATTTGTAATGGTCTCTGCAGTGGAACACAATGACATACTAGCCCCTCTGAGGTTTTTTATTTATTCAATAATGAATGCATGGTATAGGCTTTCCACTGGGTCAATGTAACACAGAGAAAGTTGAGATTTAAAAAGAAACCCCCTTAATCTCTTTCCTTTCTCCATTTTATTGTATTAATCCCCATGGCGGCTGCTCGAGAGACAATATGCTTATGCAATGTGTCTCCTGCTCTCTGTCCTGAATCCTTGTGGTGTAATTGAAAAAAATATGGGTGTAGCCAAATGCTTTCCCCCTGAATAAAAGTACAGATCTATTTTTTTTCCTGCAGGTATTCAAGGCTAGCGTCATTTCACTTGTAAACCGTTAATATTTATTCATTTTTTTTAAAACAGCATTTTCTGATTGGTGACAGTTTGGTAAGCACATGAATTAAAACTAAAATAATGGTAAAATGTGAAAATATCAGACAATTTTCCTAAGTTGCAATCATTCACGAAATTCAAATGACTCTTTTTCATTTATCGTGTAATCAGATTTCCATGTACAATGATAGAATTCACTGTGTTGTTGTTTCTCCAAGTAATTAAAGTCTGAGCTATTACTTGCATTTCATATTGATGAAGTTAGTAGCAGTATTATGTTCCTTTTGTTTAATTTATTGCTTGACTTTTACCTATGTGGACATGAAAGTGAATTATGATTACCTTCAATTACAACTATTCCATTGGAAATGTACAGCATTTAAACACGGAATAATTTAACAAAATATTATGATCATGAGGGAAAAAATTGGCTTGTACCATGTTGTTACAAAAGTTCTGTTTGCAAAATGTGTCAAATCATCAAGAGGAACTATAAATGACTCATCATCAATAATGAATAACTTTCCCCATGCTTCGGCAGGAAGGCATTACACAGATTTCAGTCCTGGCCTAGGATAGTTTTTTTTTTTTTCATATTTGAGATTCCACACATTCTAATCCTTTTATGTTATTATTGATAATATGACAGCAGCCCTGGAGATTTAAGAAAAGCTTAAGAGATGAGGTCTATAAAGTGAATGGGGAAAAAACTGTGTGGAGCGCCTGAACTGAATTGCCTGTACTCTGGTTAAGGCTGTTTGGATTAAAAGATCAGCCACATTGAATGTTAACACCCAGGCATCTAAACAGAAAAATAGCTGCAATTCAAGGGCCAAAAAAAAAAATTGAAAAAAAACTGGTGGAGTTTAAACTGACATAAATCTACCTGGTAGGTGTGCCTGTGCTCCTTACCATCTGCTCAATGTTCTGCATTATGGTCATAGTTACAAAATATAATTTGAAGCCACATTGTGAACTATATCATGGCCTGCATCACTCACAAGACCATCAGATCATGGGCTCCTTGATACATAATAGTTTTACTGGTAAATCTGTGAAATTAGTATAGATTATGCTATTAAATGTGATCAATATTGCATTTTCATCATGTCAGAAGACTGAGTAGCTCTGTAGGAAAAAAAGAGCCAATACTATAACCTTGTGCCCAAATTCTTAGACCAATGGTTAAATCCCACTCCTAATACAATTCAGAATTACTGGTCTATACAGTGTGCACGGTGATGGAAGCAAATACATACTTTATTTGTGATTACTGTGATTGTTTTCACTCAATGTGTAATGTCACTGTTTAGTGGCTTTCAATTTCATATTAAGTATAGGGAACTGGAATTGTAATTTAGATGTTGCCGATTCAACTGCAAGAGATGAGGCTGGTGTATGCATCAATGAGGGATTTAACTTGAATTGCTTTCATTTTAACGAATTTTTACAGCCCACCTATTTGCTATATTATTATTCAAATACATTAGGGATAATTAATATGTTGTTAAGGGACATGTTTTTTTTTTTTTTAAGGTTTCAGGTGTGTCAGGTACCAAATACTTTTACTCAGAGATCCCTGAATTGCCAAAGACAAGCTACAGCAGCCTGGGTTTAATTAGTCAGTCAGTTAGTTCGTTCTGCATGCATACATACGTCATCTCCCTTGTCATTATTTGAAATCAAGGTACAGAATGTCCCCGTGTGTCTCAGTCTCATCAGTGGCAGGCAGGTGGCCTGCATAGCAGTAGATAACAACCATTGATAATGTGTCCTACTGTTCAGGGTGAAAGAGGAGTGTTAGGAGATTCCCCTGTCATATTCCTGACTGTCTGTTAATTACCTCAGACTCCTCCATTCCATCTACTCTATTATCTCTCTCTAAGGGAAGCTAATTATGCCTTGACTGAGCAGAGGCAGGCAGGACAGGGAACAGTAAAGCAATCTTACCTGTCTAAATAAACACACACTGCTTGGCTTTGCTATTGAAATAGGGGTGTGGAAAACATGCATTTGTAGCACAGATTAATTTCAATATTAGTCATAATAAGGAAACTACAAAGTGGCTTTCATGATATTGATATTTAGCAATTTCAAAGATAAAATGGATGCATGCATCTTTCATAATAAACAACATAAAACAAATGTAATGAGTTCCTACAGCAAATGACTCGTGGAACTGTGACAGAAATGTGTCCGTTAAGCATTGGCCACTGAAATGTCTTATTTAATGGGTGGGAGAAAATACTTTATTGGTAAGTCAGCCAAGATATTTGGCTCTGCCACACCACTAAAAATAGTATGTTCATTTTATAAAGCAGTCCAAAAGCAAACTTTCTGCAAAACCACAGTTTGACCACAGTTAAAATGTCGGTAGAGGTAAGTCATGCAGTAACAGTAGAAATAGATATATTAATATACTTGGACATTTTCTCCAAAATTACTTTTAATAGATGGCACTCTGAGAGTCCTATTGCTTTGATTTTTTCTTAAGCAAAACACTGCTTAAATTTCTTATTGATTGTATGGTTCTTTGTAGAGCACTGAACTGACTTTTGGTAGAGTCATAAAAGGCAGTAGAGAAAATGAGTGGTTCAATTGGGGGTTGTTTGTCCCGCTTGTTAAACAAAGCTAATGAAATCACTATGATTTAACAATGTACCAGATAGCACTGAAATTGTCCACTGCTTGTATGTCATACATAACAGAGAATTATACAATGCAGTTAAGACATAACACCAATGTAATGCTATCAGATTAGGGCCAATCAATTAAAAATGAAATAAAATGCAGATACGTAATCCTTATTGGAATTGATTCCCATGTTAAGTACTCTGAATTAGCCATTAGCACTTTTAAATGTACAGGTAGGCATTTAGATTTTTCCATTTCATGCTGACATTCTCCTCCACTTTTTGCATTCATCTCAGTCTAGGACAATGACTGCTAGCACATAACAGGATATAATTGATATAATACATAATACAATGTATATATAGATATGATACCATAGTTCATAGCCTCTAACAGTACATAGAAAAGGCAAATATAATATCATGGCCCAACATGGACAGGTTCCTTATCTCATGGCTGGAAATTAAAAGTTTTATTACCTTTTTTTACATGTATTTTCATATATTGAAATGATTACTGCTTACTTATTCTTGATGCAATGGCTACTGGAAAAGTTACAGAATACAGCTAAATTGAATGAGAGATAGTCCATTCATAATGCCAAAAAAAGTATTCATGCTTTCATCTCTCAGCTAGATTTCTGTCATACTTTACTATCTGGCTACACTAATTCAACCTTGAGAAGCATCCGATTGGCCTAGAATGTGCTGCTAGGATATTTGTAAGAATGAATAAATATGAAAATATCAGTCTGGTGCTCACATCTCTTTGTTGGCTGTCTGGCTACAAGGTTCCCCCAATTTATAAGGCTTTAAATCAAGGCTGCCAAAGCAGATCCTGGCGATCTACCTTCCTGAGGTTTTAACTCCAACCATAACAAAGCAGGTCTCATTTAACAGCTAGAGATCTTTTTAACGTGCTAATTAGTAGAATCAGGTCTCGAAATCAGGGTTGAAGGTAGATCTACAGAAACAGGATTGGGGAGCTTTTCACAAGGATTGCTCTGTTCTGCTCTTTAGTTATTTCAGGAATAACTAAAATTATAATGAGAGTCAGAACCTTTCCCTACAGAGCTCCTGTCTTATGGACTAATCTCCCTTTGCATGTTTGAGCTTCAGACTGTATTGAAGTGTAGGCTCAAAACACTCTATTCAATCCTATTGTTAAAGGTGGGTCAGGAATACAGAGCGGTCAGGTGAGCAAAGCTGATGGTGCTGTGGCTCGATCATGCATGTGAACGTCCTGATTTGATGTTCAGTGCTATGCTTGGGGCAGTGCAGTAGCCATGAATTGAAATATTAATGCATTGGGCCGCTTAGTGGGCACAAAGCATATTGCAAACAATTTGCCCACTTCATGTTTGTAAAGCAAAGAGGATGCACCTGCAACCCTTGGGGAAAAATGTATCACCTTGGTAGACTATCACAATGTGGCGGACTTGATCAGCACCTGTTTCCTCTGCATAAAATTAACGATTGGGTATCTGCAGAGAAATAATAGTTTTAACTACAAATCAAGAGCAACAATAACCTAATATTTGTTTGGCAAAGTTTAGAGAGAATTACATTTGCATTGCAACATGAAGCCTTCAGAATGACAGAGCAATAAGGGCATCATTCTTATTCATAGTAGCCATTCTTGCATCATTATTCACTGATTTACATTGTTTTTTGGATCTGGCTAATCGTTAAAATTCTTTGTAAGAAATACCAACGTTATCCTAAAACTACAAAACCAAAATGATCAGTAAGACAGCAAACATTTGTTTGAAATCAGTAGCCTCCATGCAAAGTACTGGGGGAGTATGCCAGGGAAATGGACACTGAATTCAGCAGCACACTAGTGCCTGGGTAAGTCAAGAATCATTGTTTTTATTGCTATCTGCTGTCATAAATTCCCCCTCCCCCTGGCATCCACTAATCTCTTTTCTTTGGCACCCCCAAGACAGGCAGATTTTTAAATCCTGCAATCCCTCACTTGCTGTTTTTTGGGGGGTTCAGGCTCAGTCTTGCCTAATTTTACGGGATTTAGCAAATTATTTGGTAATGTAATTATCATGGTGAAAGTTGCCTGTTGTGAGTCTTCTGACCTCTGGTGGGAATGATGTCAGAATGCTTCAGCCAATTTAAAAAATAAACCTTTCATTTTAACAGTTTGCATTTTGATTGAGTACTTTCTTTTTTGGTGCGGATCTAAGGGGTGAGGGGCTAAGTGGGCCACAGTGATGAAGTGCACCTGCTTTTCCACAAAGTGCCCTAAACTAGGGAACATGTAATGAATAATCCTTCTGTGTATGATGAGTGGACTGGACCAATTTAAAGTAGCTCCACAACTTTACCACTTCCAAATTATTAGCAGGGGTTTCATTATGTTCAGTAAATATCCATAGGATCAATGAAGGCACGTTCCTCCACGTGTAACCTTAGGCCAGAATGAGAAGCAGGCTTTAAGGTCCTAAAGGATTTGTGGCAATACAGCAGCCATGGAATAAGATTCTCTGTGGTCTAACTGGAGGTTCGCTATCACAGCTCCTTCAGCTCTCTACAGTGCTTCTCATTTACTCTAATTCCACCTCGGCCCGGGGAATCAGTCTCGTTTGTCTTCATAAAAATCAATACTGCCCAGGAGGCGTCCCCACTCTACCAGTGCATGGCCTTGTTTGGTGAGACCTCAGCATTGCTCTTGGCTTAAAATTTACATTACTTTATTAGTAAGGAGCAGTTTAACATGTTCAATGTTTAACTCTTTTCAGTTTAACGTGTTCTGTTCAAAATGTTCAGTGTTACTATATTTAATTTTTCATTTTAATTTTATATTGTATTATATATTCATTTCTGTCACAAACATACATCTTATGCACAGATTGACACTTTTCCTTGACATGAAAGGTTGTGGTAAGACTAGTGGAATGCATTTAGTCATGCCTGATTTACTTTTTATTCTGATCCATTAGCCATGTCCTGGTTGTTCCCTCCTCTAGAAAAGCACAAACGGCCCAGTAATGTGCCATTAGACTGCTCCCGAAAATGGCATATATTGGTGTTGTGATGTTTAAAATGAGACTGGGATGCATATAAAATATAGATTAGTGGTCATTGAATGAGTCCTGTGAGTGGTAAACACTTGGAAAGTGATTGTTTAGAACTCCTGTATTTACTCTTTTTAAAGAGTAAACATTATTCAACATAGTCAATATTATTATTTTATTTTTTATGCTTATGATTGATATCTGTTCTCTTGAACTGTACCAGTGGATCCACATTAATGAACTGGCCATGAAATAACTAAAAAGCTGGAAGCATAATTACGCAATGGTTTTTTCTGAAGCAGAGTTGAAATTGTATTCAGCATGTTTTTTGCATTGATTAATTTATATGTAAGGTGAATGGTGCCTGGAAGCATAAGGCAGTTATCAGGGATTATTTCACTATGTTCCTTATGAAACATATTCTACTTCCTGAAAGTTGGACCAAACAGATATTATTTGGTGCATATTGCGTGTGAGTATCCAAACTAAAATTCTCTGGTGCTACACCCACAATAATTTTTCTTAATAATGTGGGAAAGTGATAGAATGATCAAGCCATACAGATTATTCACTGGACCAGAAGAACACTGGACCAGAGAAACTGGCTTTTGCACAAAACATTCAAAGTATCATTTAAGCAAAGTTGTAATCAACAGGTATCAGCAAAAAGGAAACTCAACATCGGACAATAGTGCCTTAAAAAGTGTCAACATGCCTGTTTCTATAAGCCAGCTCATGTCAGGCGCTAAATGCAGAACCCTGATTTCTGATGTGTGATTATTCCTTTTGTATTCTATATATTGTAACACACATCTGTTCCCTCAAACAAGCATATTTAAAAATGTGTATCTATCTGCTAGAAGAAGGACGAGAAGGGTAAAGGGGGAGTCAAACTCCAGTCCTGGAAGGTCATAGTGTCTGCATATTTTGTGTGTTTTTTTTTTTTTTTTTTTTAAGTGCACACACTCTTTAGCCAATCAACAGCTTAAAAGTATAACTGGTGCTAAAACGCACCAAAAAACACACACTGCAGCCCTCCAGGACTGGATTTTGCCACTGGCAGGTCTTGCAGACATCAGTACTGCCAGGTCCCCATTTTTCAGTATGTTCATCTTGTGATTTGTGATTTGTTACAGTTCACCAATCTGGAGATTTTGCACTGTATTGGTTTCATCATCCTTCGATATAATTTTATCAACCGGGTCATTACTTGAGAGAAGGACACAATCCTTCATATTGAGATCATAAAAGGAGCGCCTGACACCACGCTCAGAAAAATGTTTCCCTTCAAGGATGTGAGCAACATCATTCACAGCATAGGAACATCACTGCTATTCACAAATTAGATGCAGCATGTCACAAAAGGGCTCTCTGTGCTTCCCCATTTCCTACTCCATACCGTACGAAACACAGGAGGGTATAAACTACAGATGTGGAGTACACAAGATTTCAGCCCCATTCCCACGGTCTTAGTGTGAAGCCCTACAGCCCATCACTGTGCTGATGTCCAAAGATGACGGGATTAGAACACACATTGCAAAAATGTATTTTAGTACCATGGCAGCTGGATTGGTGTCATTATGATAGAAGGTTCCTGTCATATCAGAGGTGAAAGTAATGTCGATATAGGATAAACATGCATGGCATGATGCCAAACCCAATTTACATTGTCAATGTACAGCCATTGGAACCCAGAATACACTGTGTGTCTGTAATATGATAAAAAATTTTGGTTCAAGCATTTAGTCATTTTTTTGTTCCAGCCTGTCATAACATATGGAAAAATTTAACAAGACTATCAACGGTATTTTCACAGGAAATATCTTACATTGAGTACGTGCATGCTAGGTTAGTTCAATCAAGACTTTTCACATAAAAAACAAATCACATGATGGCCAGTCATTCGTGAAAATCATTGTTATTTAATGCCCCAGGTTGGTAGATAAACAAGAACGCTGATAACATTTTGTAGTACAGTGCATACTAAAAGAGGAAAAAAAATGAGGAGAAGCCAAATAATTTTTTGTGTTTGTATCTGATGTAATGGCATTGTAAAAAATAGAATTGCATTCCATGGGTGGAAAAATCCATTTAAATGCATGAATATGCATGATGCATATCTATCTGTCTGCATTTATTTATCTACTATGCATGATGAGTGTTGATCATTCACATTTTTGGCATGACCAACCCCATGAGGCTATCTAGAATATCGGACATGGGTCATTTTTCTGCCATTTTATATGACTTGAAGCAGCACATTTCACAGAACAATAAATACAGGCCCTATGGTGTTAAATGAAATACCTTGATTAAGGTTTTAATGTAATCGCATCTCATAACTACCACACAACACAACATTTAGAACAAAATACATATAGTGCCATTTATTATCCTTACCCTGCTATACGTGTTGAAAATAATAAAACACACATTTGCTCATTCATTGACACCTGCGATTAGACAAAAAAATGTCTTGTTAGGAGGATCTGTCAGCGAGTTACTGCGCAGACAGTTCTGATATGCTGTGAAAAACAATCCTGGATTTTCAACTTGATTCATGTAATTCCCTGAGATCACAGAAAGTAGAGTATGGCAGTCATAAGTAGATAACCACGCTCATTTTGACATTACAGTATCCCCAAATGCATTTTAAAGCATGTCCTCACGCTGCCTCTATAGGAATGAATTTCTTCTGAGAATCAATTTGATCCTCACAGAAACAATTGAAAGGGCACCTGTTTTTATCTAAAACTTTGCCACATGGGAAATTGGTCCAATAACAGTTTAGCCTCTGACACAAATGACATAAAGGCGTTGTTCTCTTGATAAACAAGAAACATTTGGTCAGAGGTAAAGTCATTCTTGTGCAACACTCACTGAACTGCATCGTAGTTGGTCACACATTTTCTAATGGCTTTGAAGAAAGCAAGCTAAGTTAGTCTTTCCTGGAAAAAAATGAAAGGGAACTGCTTGAAAATCTTTTGCAGTCTGGTGTCGTTGATCTCAATTTTCCTTTGAAGGACATTGTTAGACCATACGCTAGTTAACAAGCTCCTCTCACTGTGCTTTTCTTCACACCTGTGAAACTGCAGCAGATTGGATTCACCCTTTAAAATTTCAAACTTCGCTGGTTCAACATAGAGTACAAAAAGAAAGTGCTCCATTAGAAGATGCTCCGAGCGGCTATTTAAAAACACAATGTGTTTTTCCTCCCTCTTAGAGACAGCTCTCTGCTCTACATGCACTTTTCATTCTAGCGTGACTGCATGCCTTCCGCCTCCTTGGAGGCTGTGTCAGGATTCTGTGAGCTCTGTTTCCCCCTGCTGGAAACTGACAAGGCGTCCTATAAAAGCTCATGATACATCAAGTCAGAGCTTGTCCGTCGCATTCCCTGACAGAGCAGGTGAAATCTGTGCCCTCAGGTTCCTTTCATTAATTGTTCTGACATTTAAAAAGCTTAATTTGCAATTTTGGCGAATTGAATATGAGGTTTTTAGCCATGTTTGTTTTGCTCTTTCAGTATAAAAGCAGCTGTTCTGCAGCATGTTAGATGATAATACTAAATGAGGCAATAATTTTCACAGTGATTTCATTGATTGGCCTGTTTAATCAATTTTGGGGTTTTTTTTCTTCTTCCTTTTCCTCCCAATTTGGGATGTCCGGTTTTTTCATTATACAGAGTCAGCCAACCTTATTTGTGCAGTACATCAGTTGAGCTTGTGCAGTCACTGTGTTAGGGCAGTACACTCCATGTGCAGCTTGTTTAGGGAAACAGCCAGTGATTGACACCCGATCGATGAAACATGGTCATTTTGCCAATTGGATCTTTCCTTCCCTGCGTGATACTATGGCCAATTATGCATCACCCTGTGGCACCACTAGCCTCAGGCAGCACTGACATGCTTTGGTTTCAATACCGGACCACGGGATTCATCCATGTGCCGGAAAAGTGTCTTAACAAGACAAGTTTCCTTGTGCCCCAGATATATTTTAATATTTCAATTTCAAAATAGAAATTTTAGTTATACTTCGGCTGTGGAACATGCTGACACACAGTAGTAGCTTGTTGAAATTCCTGTTCTTGTACTTTTGAATTCTCTGCACTTATAATTCTGCTTCCAGAATGGGAATACAGCCTTACTGTGTTGTGAAGGTTATAGTATTTTTATGTAGTGGCCATTTTCATTTTCTCTGGTAATTACTTTATCCAGGTTGTCATTAATAACACTGGAAATTATTTGGCAGACCGCATAAGTATAAAGGGAAATGAATAGACTTGTGCAGTTCGATGAGTATCTAAAAATTCAAGTTCAGCAAGGTGTTATTCTATAATGAAAATGAGCTATTGATTCCTAGAGCATAATAACATTTAGATCATTGAATAACAGCAAGAGTTGATGGTAGATTACTGTTTGGTTATGATTATGTAGACATGGACAATTGTCCATGTTTATTTATTCCATCACAAAGCACTGCCGAGGTTTGATGATATGAGTCTTAATCTGTGAGGGAAAGGATATTGGAGCTGGGTGTCAGTGTGGTGTCCTCCTCCCTACTGTGTTGAAGAGAGAAGAATTACTCCTCCAGCATGCCTTCTCCTGGCCCTGCTTTTTGTGATTCCCCAGTCTTACTGACAAGCCTGGTTATCTCCCCCTCTCCAGTGCACTGCACTCCCACAGTAGTCATCAGGTGTGGAAAGGTCTTACGGTTGCTGACAGGGAATTATAGACAAAACAAAACTCAGAATATGGATTTTCATTAAATGATAAAATTGCAGATTTCCGCTAGCTAGTTATTTTCGTTGTATGCGGGAGAAAAAAATACAGGTCAATTAATGGGAATTTAAACCCAGTAACATTCATACAGTGTGGGATGCATGCCAAACAGGGATTCTATGCACACATGCAAAAGAGGGGTTATATGCACACAAAAGAATGACTGTAAAAATGCAGTGATGTGTTCACATGCATGTTAATAATGATGATGATTATGGTGAATATATTATTATTATTATTATTATTATACAGACCCTTGCCATTTTATACAGACCCGACCCATTTTTCTCCTTGGTAGCCAGTCTCTCACCTAATCTATCCCCCAAACACACACACACACACACACACACACACACACAGATGCTTTCCTCTCATCCCACAACCACGAACAAAGAGAAGCTTGATATGAGGAGAAAGACAACATAAATTATAAACATATTAATATTCCTGTATATTTTCTTTTCTCATTTTTAACCATTTCAGTGCTCGAGGTGCCCTACCCCTTCAAAATGTCTCTTTTTTTTTTTGGCTTTTTCTTTTTTTGCTTTTTTTCCCCCAGAAAAGTAGTCCTTGCTGAGATTTGATGCTAGATTGATCTGGTGGGTTTCAATGGTTTTCTTTTGCATCTTACAGTTGTAAATTATGAACCGAGAGAAATAATAATTACATATACAAGTTCATTAAGTAACATCTATTCCAAATACAAATACTTTTTTCTCATTCTCACAACATAATGCAATTAAAATAACATTATTAATATATGGTATTGCTTTGAAATGGCTGTGATCTGGAGACATGACAATGTGATATAATTAAAATCCATTAGATGCACATGTGTTGCATAATAACCAGCTCTGAGTTCTTAATATATTCAGGTTTTTTATTTTTCATGATGGTGTTCCCAGGAGAACGTGGAGTTCAATTAACATATTCAAATCATTATGTTTCATTTTAACAGATAAAACTGAACAACTAGAAACCAATTTAGTTTTGTTATGCTGATCTCTGAAGAAATATATGTGTATTGTTCAATTCTTTCCCTGATTTTTGGCACCAGGAGCAGTAGCAGGTATTCTGTGCCTCAGAAGGTATTCGGATTCCAATTTAAACTGCATGCAACAAATGATTAACTTACTACATTCAGCTTATGTGTTGAAAAAACATTCACTGTTCAAAGGCATTTGCTTTGCTATCTGTTGTGAAAGAATATTTTCTAAGAAGTACAGGGATGTTTCTTATAGCAATGTGCCCATGGAGATATGAAGTGCTTTCTTGGAAAATCAGCAAAATAAATCAATTACTGCAATTTAAAGTAGATGTGTATTTGTGTGGTGTGTGTGTGGGGGTGGGTGTGTGGTGTGTGTGTGTGTGTGTGTGTGTGTGTGTGTGTGTGTGTGTGGGGGTGGGTGTGTGGTGTGTGTGTGTGTGTGTGTGTGTGGTGTGTGTGTGGGGGTGGGTGCTGGTAATGTTGTTTGGACGGGGGTCATCCGAAGGCCGTCTTAGTCTCTATCTTTCTACTTGATAATCTTTCTCTTGGGACTGTTTTTAGGGACCATGTTTTTGGATCACGCAGCATCCAACTAATCAGTGGTTTCATGGCCACAAATCCCACTGTGGCTGACAAAATGATCCCACTGGACATTGAGTTCCTTCCAGGGGGCTCCTAGGCAAGATCATTGTGGAACACAGAGTCATTTCACAATAGTGCACCAAGAGAAAGTTATAATCCTGCTTACAGAAATTGATGAAGACAGTGACAAGACTGCCCTGTAAATGGAAGAATCTGAAAGTAATAATTTAAAGAGGACATTATTTGTTCTCCTTGTTCATTTCTTTTAAACTGCACGAGTGGGGGTTGTATTTTTAAGGGGAAAATACTCTTCCATTTCCTTGTTTTTAAGGAGTGTTTTAATGAATGCTGAAAATCACCGAGCTGTTGTGTGTCTCATTCACTGCTACACTGACTGTGAAGAGCACTTTAATTTACCAGATGTTTTACTGGAACAAAGGAGGGGACAGCTCTGTGCCGAAGAAAATAAAGTGTGGCTAGTTAATTAAACTCAATATTAATTATGCACTCCCATTGGACAAATGAAAACACATCAATCGCAGTTTTTCATTGAGCTGATTGTAATTCAATAAAAAGACAGAAATAGCAGAATAATTCAATGGCTGAAGGACAGTCTATTTATCAAGAGATGACTGTTAATTCTGTGTTGGTCTGAATTCCTTTCAGTTATTCATAGTGTGACCTTTCACTTCTACCATGCTAGAGGGTATTAATGCATGTTATGGTTCAATTGAAGGTTCCTTAGTACTATTTAACAAGCTTGTCAATGTAAGTAGGCTTGTGTACTCACACTGGCAGCACATTCCTTTTGAATTCTGGATTGCATTTAACTGGGTTTTTGTGCCCTTGTGCCCTTCATATGACAACAGTGGGAGCACCATCAAAGCCAGCAAGGAGAGCGGCCTGTGCATAAGCAGACGTGATGACCTCAAGAATGGAGGTCATCAATGTTAGCATAACATTTAAAATTCTATGATATCTTAGTTGTCCATCATAGTCTGGGGGCCAAGAAATTTCTTATTGGAGACAGCGTCACACCTAGATCAGAGAAGGAACAAGGAAAGCTAGTCTACCTGCTCTCTTCCTTGTCCACTTCCTCACTCACATTTCCCACCGAGTGTGTCCCAAAGACATGAATTCAATTCTTGTGGATTATACCTGTCATGGAGTGAAACCATGACTTGTGGACATTTACAGTTTTAAGCATGCACACATGGTCGAATGCATTTAAACCCTTGCTCGTGTTCTTTTTAATTGCGCGCAACTTAACAACCATATAAAGTAACGTGAAGGAAGGAGGGGAAAATGTACTTACCATTGTTTGTGTGTATTCTGAAGGTGAATTGTAAATGAATGAGAACGAGAAAATATGGCAAAAACGGAAAAGAAACAATGTTCGTTTTACCGCGAATTTAAAATACTTTAAAAAAAAAAAAAACGACCGCAATTTCTGTTAAATGAAATTGGTAGCGGTACCGTTGTTTGTCGTAAATTTGTGGGGGGGGGAAGTTGAATTATTGAAGGTAAAATGTAAAATTCATGTTAAACATTGTTTTATTTTGCATTATATTAAAAGTTAGCAAACACCAACCAAACATGCAGCCGGTTTTTCTGGAAGCCTTCCAAGGAAGCGCGGGCCATACCATAGTTTTTTTTTTTTTTTTTTTTTTTTTTTTTTTTTTTTTTTTTTTTTTTTTTTTTTTTATTGGTAGAAATTACAAAGTACAGGTTGAAGCATGAAAGTACAGCAATATGTAAATTCAAATGTTACAGTATCTTAGTGAAACACAGAAGACATGGTACAATATATAAAATAATAGGGGAAAAATAAAATAAAATAATAATAAATAAATAAAAAAAAAAAAAAAAAAAAAAAAAAAAAAAAATAATAAATAAAAAAAAATAAAAATAAAAAAATTATAAAAGTAAGGTAAGAAAAAGAATTGTGTGAATATGGACATTCCCTAGTCAGTAATGGTACAAATAATTAAATTAAAATGAATATACATTACGATATACAAAGGTAAGGAGCGAGAACAACTAGTTATTTCAGTTACATTTCAACAGGGGGTTCATCAAAAAATGTTTGTAAATATTTTATCAACTTTTGACTTTTATTGTCCTTTAGTATTTTAATTGACGATAGAAGTGAATCCAATTCAATCAAAAAGAGACGCAAGGCAGGACGGGAGTTAGAGAATTTCTGTTTATGAATAAAAAATTTTGCAGTAAGAATAAAGAAGTTAACTACATATTCCAATGTTTTATTATTTTCGTTATCATAATAACAAACAATGTCTTTTAGCATGAAGGAATATGTAATATTAGAATTTGAAAATAAGTAAGATGCTAAATCTTCCCAGAATTTCTTTGTTATTTCACAGCTATAAAACAGATGGACAGGAGTTTCATCAGCTTTATTGCAAAAAGTACAAAGGCTGTCAATATCTATAAATTTAGCTATAAATGCTTTAGTTGGATATATTTTGTGTAGAAGTTTAATATGAGTCTCCTTGGTTTTATTAGAAATGCAATATTTATATGGTAGAAGCCAAGCCCTTTTCCAGCAAATATTCTCAATACACGTTCTCCAGTAGAATTTACCTCTTGGCACCACTTTGTTTCTTTGTTGAAAGATTTGGCGAATATGTTTGTTGATACATTTTTTGTCTGTGAGCTCTAAACCATCCAGCATCAATATTGGTAATGTATTATCTATCTTACCACAGCAAAGGTAGTTTCTAATTAACTGAATTAGCCCGGGAGGAATAGCTCGCATAACAGAATTGTATTCCTTAAAGGGGATTGGAAAGTTATATGTTTCCATAAACCTTTCATAAGATAAAACATTGCCAAAATCATCAAAAAGATTAAGTGTGTGATTTATATTTCTAAGGTGCCATTTTGGAAGAAATAGTGATTTATTTTTACAAGTAATATCACTATTATTCCATAGGAGGGATTTGTGCGGGGAGAAATTGTGGACATAGGCCAGTTTCCAAGCAAGGAGGGCTTGCTGGTGAAATTTGGATAGGCGGATTGGTAGCTTATGTGGTAAATAATTGCATTTTAAAAGAAAAGAGAGACCACCGATTTTATTAAAAATGTGGATTGGGATAAAATACCAAATAGAACTGGGATTTAGAAGGCACCTTCTTAACCAATTAATTTTAAAGGTGTTTACTATGTCATTAAAGTCTATAAATTCAAGTCCCCCTTCCTCTCTGGGGTTAGATATTACCGTTTTCTTAAGTTTGTGTGATTTATTTTTCCAAAGAAAATCTAAAAATGTTTTATTTATTTCACTAACTGTAGATTCCTGAACAAATAATGACAAGGATGGGTATACAAAATGAGATAGGCCTTCAGCCTTGGACAGGAGGACTCTCCCAATAATCGAAAGATCTCTTTGAAGCCAAAAATTAAGGATGCTTTTAGTTTTTTTTATTCTACTGAAAAAATTTAAGTGTTGTCTAGTCACAAGATCTTTGGTAATATGTATCCAAAGATATTTAACAGAATCCTTAACTGGAATGTCATACATTACAGATTCACTGCAATTATATAAAGATAAAATTTCACATTTAGTTAAGTTTAGTTTTAGACCAGAGGCATCTGAAAAAGTTTTAATTAAATTAATAGCAATAGGTATATAATGTTGGTTTTTCAAGAAAAGGGTGGTATCATCTGCCAACTGAGAAATTTTGACTTCCCTACCAAAAATTGAAATCCCTTCTAATGTATTTTCGTTAATAATATTAATTGATAATAATTCTGTGATTAAAATGAACAAAAAGGGGGAGATTGGGCATCCCTGACGTACCCCTCTATTAATCTGAAATCTATTGGAAGTGTTAAAGCCAAGTATGACAGAGCTATTTATGTTTTTATATAACATATTGATAATGCCCACAAATTTATCCCCAAAACCAAATAGATTTAAAGTATTAAAGAGAAATTTATGTTCAATTGTGTCAAATGCCTTATAAAAGTCTAAAAATAAAATAACTGCTTTGGAATTTATCTCCTCTTTATAGTCTAATAAGTCTAAAATAAGTCTAATATTACTACTAATATGACGGTTTTTCATAAAGCCAGTTTGAGTCTCCGCAATTAAACAGTCCAATCCTTTTCTTAATCTGTTGGCATAGACCAAAGCCAAAATTTTGTAATCTGTTGATAGGAGTGTGATGGGACGCCAATTATCAATTAGTAATGAATCCTTGTCAGGCTTAGGAATGAGAGATATAATGCCCTGTCTCATTGTGGGAACCATCTCTCCTTGACTGATACACTGTTTATACATTTTAAATAAAGGTTCTTTAATAAGTTCCCAAAATTGAATGTAAAACTCAATGGATAACCCATCAATTCCTGGGGATTTGTTTTTTTTCATAGAAAATAAAGCAATTTTAATTTCCTCAATAGTAAGGTCAGCCTCGCATAATTGTTTAAACTGATCATCAATAGTACGGATTTTGCTTTGAATATTTCCAAGAAATGCCTCACAAGCAACAGAGTTAAATTTAGAACTATACAAATCTTCATAAAATTTGTAAACAAAGGTAGAAATTCTTTTTGGGTCTTTACATAAGGCACCGTCAATATTAAGAGCAGTAAGGGAATTTTTTTTACGATTTCTTTTCTCAAGGGCAAAAAAATAATTGGTATTTTTTTCCCCTTTCTCTAACCATTTAGCCCGAGATCTAACATAAGCACCTTTAGCCAAATCCAGATATGCTTGGTCCAGTTTAAGTTGAATATCTTTTAATACAACTTGTTCTTCATTAGAGATATCTTTTTTATTCAATAAAAAGTTAAGTTTTTCCATTAATTTTGCTTCTTTCATAGAATTTATGTGTTTGAGTTCTTTACTTCTTCTGATTGCACTGCATCTAACTTTAAATTTGAAGAATTCCCATTTATTCTTGTTTTCTTCGTCTACTGTATCTCTAAAAATGGTTTTTATCAAGTATGCAACCTCGCTATTAAAGTTCTTGTCTATCAAAAGGGAGTTATTAATTTTCCAGTAACCACGTAGATTACTTGAGTTCTGTGCACAACCTAGTTTCACAATTATTTGTTTATGGTCAGTTAGGGGAGCAGCTAAGTGGGACACCTCATTAATAACATGTAGGGCTGAAGTTGAAATTAAGCATAGATCAATTCTAGATTTTGAAGACAAGTTTCTATTACACCAGGTGAACTCCTGTTTATCAGGGTTTAAAAAACGCCATGAATCAGTCAAGGATAGATCTGTACATAATAGTTGCACCAAATTTCTGTTTAGACTGCTCTGAGCTATTCTAGGGGGAAATCGGTCTAATAAATCATCAGGGGATACATTAAAGTCCCCACAACATATTATATATGAACCTGGGTATTTATCTTGAAGATCTTTCAGCTTATCAGCTATTTGACTAAATAAAATTCTATTGGGAGCATGAGAATTATAGCCATATAAATTACAAATAATAAAAATACTGTTCTCCTGTTTAATCACCAATGATATCCACCTTCCATCAGTAGAGGCTACTTTTTCTAAAATGTCCCCTTTAAACTTATGCAAAAAAATAGAGACTCCTGCTGAATGGTTTGTACCATGATTAAAATAGGTCAAGTTACCCCATTGCGTTTTCCAATAATTAGCATCTGCCTCACTAGAATGTGTTTCTTGAAAAAAAATTAAATCCACTTCACTTCTTTTACAAAATAAAAAAAAAGCTTTCCTCTTAGTTGCATCACGAATACCCCTGACATTTAAGGACATAATACTTAAAGAATGAAACTCAATCTCCATAACAATTTAAGGAAAAAAAAAACAAAAAGAGAGAAAGAAAAACTAATACTGTACAGTCGTGAACGCTAGAGAGATTTGCTGACTGAAATCTCCTAAAATGAGGTAGTGATTAACAACATAAATGAGCCAAAAAAAGAACACTTTGAGGGTGGGACCAGTTCAGCCCAAACCTATTGAGTATAGCCTCTTCAACAGAACATAGGCTACATTTTCCATTTAGGAAAACGAATTAAATCAGAACTTAGATGGTTTATAAAAAAATAAGGCAAACGCATGACGCTCTGGAAGAAACGATCTAGAGAGTTAAATTGCAATTGAATGATTGACCTGTCAGTGACATCAATTAGGCAACACTAGGGTGATTCAGAAAAGTCCACCTTTTTTCCGTTAATGAAAGCAAAAGGACCGCGGAAAGATGCTTTTTTTCCTTCTTCCCTCGCTTTTTTTACCATGGGCCAAAGTCTCTCCCTCGCGGCTTTGTCCTCCGGTGACAGGGCCTCCGCAATACGAAGTTTGTTATCGTGAAGAAACTTCGACCCCTTCGCTTCTTTCCACACAGCATCTCGCAACCAACGCAGTGCAAATAAAGCTATGATAGCTCTATGAGATCCGTCTTGTCGCCGCTGTCCGAGTCTGTGAACGATGTCAACGCCTCCTTTCAAGGAGTCGCGGAGTTTGGGTGCTACATTTCCAAAGATTTCGGTCACCACTTGTTTGATATTTTCTCCGTCCTCTTCTCTCACTCCATGTATTTTCAGCGACCATTTTCTACTGTAGCGTTGACAGTCAGCAACAGTGGATTTCAAAATTTTATTTTCCGCTTTCAAATCTTTGATCTCACGTTCCATGTGACATAATGCGTCTTTGTGTTGGCTAACATCCACGGAGAGTTGTTGAACGGTAATGGCTAGCAACTCAATTTGTTTAGAAGTTGATTCAGTCATTTTCTCAATAGCTGAAATTTTCCGGTAGGTCTCATCTTGCTTTTCGGAAAGTGCACGAATGGCTGCCAGCACCTCACCTGAGTTTTCTCGGCTTTCCCGCTTTGATTTCTTGGACGGGGGTTTCACAGGAGTGTCGGTGATTTGATGTGTTGAGACGTCCGTTGCTAACTCTGACTTTGACTTATACCAATTAAGATCTTTCAGCAACGGATCTTCCAAGTTTGTATTTATTTCAAGTGCCGTCATGGGGTTGTTGCTAACGATGTTTACCGTTTCGTTCGCCATGGCGCCCTCCATTTGGTTCTTTATCGTGGTTTCAGATGTAAACTGCTCGAGATTTTCTTTCCTCAACCACTTTCGTAATTTCAAGTTAAGATAATATTTCACCCTCACAAATATCCAATTATTAATAGGCTACGATCATAAGGTCAAATTGCGTTGTTAATTCACATAACCTCTTAAGCTACCTGACGGAGCGTAAAAAACACTCCCTCCTAAACTGCCGCCATCTTGGCCCCCCCGGGCCATACCATAGTTCTTTTTCATGGGGGTGTTTGGGACACGTCATGTGTGAAATCCCAAGGGGGGAGGATGTATGCATTTGCTTTTGTTTTCCGTAATGGACAATTCATTATTCACATTCATTTGTTTATGCATAGTAATTATTTATTGTTGGTTCTTGAAATGTAAATGTAAAATAAGACATAATGATAAAGGGAAGAAACTTTTTTTTTTTTTGTAATAGGACTGCCGGGGGAGGGGCTTGGGCTATTTAAGCCATAGGAAAAGTCCTCCTGGCCTGGAATTTTTATTTTCTGTGTGTGCTGAATGGTTATGCTAGACAGGCAGCTTATTTCAACAAGTAGGGCCTACTAGGCATAGCCTACTGTGTTTTGTTTACTCATTTTTGTTTTGTTTGTGGTATTTGTTGTATATATATTTTGTCTTGTTGTCACCTGTACATATTTTGCACCGGTTCTGGGTTTGAAGCACGTCTCCTGTAAATAAACCTGGGTGAACAGAAGTTTCTGTCTCCTGCCACTCTTTTGTTGCTCCAACCGCCGCCTGACTCCTTCACAATACCTGTAGACGAAAGTGTCAATGTAATTGAAGTGGTCTATACGTCAGTACTTGAGCACTTGTTATTTTTGTCAAACTTTGGGGTACAGTACTTATTTTGCACTTTGTTTGCCTTCTTTAGGGCCCAACTCTATTTATACTGTAACTGAGTACAAGCCAGTGACACACACACGCACATGCTCACACACACACATGCACACATAAGCACACACATACACATACACACACAGAACGAACATTTGCTGTTCCCAATCATATGGATCACGCACAAATATAAGGGACCTCACCACTCTATTATCTCTCCCTTTAAATGGTTCATTACAGTGCCGTGAAAAAGTATTTGATCCTGATTTCCTCTGTTCTTGCATTTTTGTCACACTGAATGATTTCAGATCTAAAAGCTGTATTTGGATAGTTTTAGCATTTTTTTCCGTTTGTTTTTTTAGTTTTTCATTGCTTGTCCGCTTATGTTGATCATTTCAATTTTTTTTATTTTTTAGAATAAAGTCAGGATGGGCTAACTGGAGTAAAGAAATATAGTGCAACAATATCATGTGAGGAAATGGGGAAGAGTACTGGACCGCAACTAAATTGCTTGACAAACTGGACTATTCAGGACATTAGTCTGCTCATTGCATGTCTTCCTCTTCAAACAAAAATGCATCCTCTATGCATAAAATGTGCAGTTGATTCGTAAGTGCAAGTGCTGTATCTAAATATGTTCTAGAAACATTCGATTAATTAGATTAAATGAATGATAACACATCCTACTATAGTGGGTTAATGCAGGACAGCGAAATGTAGCGTGTGTAGAACACCAAGCAGGAAACCGAAAACACCATCTGTGAGCAATAACTCAAAGCTACCTAATGGTGTTTTTCTTGTGTTTCTCAATCAATCAAGGTGTTGTGTTGTGTTGCAGCTGGAAAGGAAAATCTGTACAATCCAATAACGCCATTTAACTTCAAAGTTAAATTAAACAGGCGCTCAGATTCACAAACACACATAGATATGTCATCTTCAACATTGTGGCAAAAGTAGGAGCAGGGCATAATTTAGCCAGCCAGATAATCTTTGGGATAAACTATATATATATACAGTGAGTTCCATAATGTGTTGTACAAATAAATATGTTTTTTTTTCTCTACAATTTTGTTTTTACCATGTAGAAATTACATCACTTTTTATACATAAATGTCCCTAATCTCCAGATCTGAAGCCCTCTCCATGAACTCACTGGGTACCTGCCCTCTCATTTTCTCTTTAGATAGCTCACATAGTTTGTTATAGCCACTCAGAGGTGGTGTAACTGTAACAGCTGTAACATTTATACAGACAGGGACATCCTGTTTTTTGGTCACCTAGCATCCAGTTTTTCGCTAGAAAACACTCAGAAACCATAGAGAATCTGAGAGACGCTGAATGGAGATGGTTGTGTATTTGGTACGGAATTAAACAACTTGAAATATTAAAACTGTGTTCTGAAGGTTTTTACTAATGAGACCTGTTAACATTTAGAGGTGGCTATCCATGGCATCAATGGATCCTGACACCTGTCCAAAACCTGACTTCACCAGAGATGGTTGCTTTCCTGCCATGCGTAAGATGCATCTTAAATACTGGCAGTGCATTTAAATGAACATGGTGTGGCTGTGAACATTTACATAACCGCTCTTAGTAAATACCCAGCTAAATTGAAAACATGCGGTGACACAGAATTTTGCAGCACTGACGGTAATTTGTGGCAGGCTTAGTAAATATGGCCCTTTGTTTCAACTGCTGACCTTCTGTCTCTGGAGTAAATCTGTAAATGATGGTTTTGCACCGAATGAACCGTTGCCATTACCCTAAAAAATGACATACAATTCAGAGGGCACCCACATTGTGTGAAAGGGAACTCAACTGCACTAACAGGCAGACGGCAGCACAGGGTTATGTATATTTAAATAGTGTTATCTACATAAATTTCAGCATGAAGGTTACTAATTTTATGCAAACAGAACTCAATACAGGGCATATCTGTTTCACAAGAATGAATACAAATTACCACTGGCACAATAAACATGGATTTTTTAAGACAACTTGAAGCCTGCCGGTAATACGGATCTTCGGTCCAACGGTACCTTTGGGACAGAAATGACTTGTCATTACAAGCTGAGTCATGCAATTTCTAGATTACAAAGGTGACATTGTACGTGCTCCATGTAATTTATGTTCTGCTGCAATTTCATTGCATGGAGACAAATATTTAGGCCATTCCAATGCCCATGTTACTTTAATTAAAATCATTCATTTGTAATGGTCCAATTCTACAAATTGAAATAGCTGTTCCATGAATATTGAAGAGGTGCTTTTCCAGGTCATTCAGCCAAACTCATCTCAAGCTTAGTGGTTCCTTTTTCATGTAATTATCATTCCTGCCCCATTATTTGGGCAATTCAATCGTTTAATTGATTACAGGTAAGTTTCCAATTTCCTACTGTCACTGAATATGTGCTTGCTCAGCTTCAAAACTGGTGTGAGAAAACCCAGACTTTTTCCTTATTTATTAATTTGGAGGTCATTTAACACCATGACATGTTTTCTTTTTTTTTCTTTTTTATAATTGTGCTCAGACAACTGAGACGAGGTGCAGCCTCAAATGTAATCTAATGCAGACGAGAAGATGAAACTTAGTGTAACTCTACAGTTAAAAAAATCTTATGAAGGCTGACCTGAAGTTGTGTGCTTTTACACACATGCATACCTTACTTTTGCAGTTTTTACTCTCTCTCTCTCTCTCTCTCTCTCTCTCTCTCACCCAGGGCTTTTAAATAATAATTTTGTTGAATTTAATGCAGTTTAACCGCATTTGTTTACAGGTACTGCGCTCTGTTAAAACTAGGCAGTTTTAATTTATGTGGGTAAATGTCAATAAAAACCTGAATTTACATGTATCTAAAACCCCAAAGGAAAAGCCCATGAATAAAGACAAAATGCAGCTTGCTGGCTTTATCTGATTTCACAAGTTAAAATAGCAGGTCGGAAATTCCCTGCAGTCACATTATCATGTCAGCCCATACGGACAGAAACATTTCAAACAAACATGGTTGTACGGAACTATTATTATCCTCTAAAGATCTGTTATTTATAGTTCACTAATTACCTTTGCTCACCCATATCAGAAATTGCATACAAAATACACTTGGGATTAAATTTATTTGAAAGACTTACTTAGTGAGGGGCGTAAGGGGTTACTAACTAACTAATTTACATTGCATCCATTTATACAGCTGGATATATACTGAAGCATTGCAGGTTAAGTACCTTGCTCAAGGGCACAACAGCAGTGTCCTACCTGGGAATCAAACCTGTGACCTTCAGGCTATAAGACCAACTCCTTACCTATTATACTACACTGCCACCAAATTTTTTAATATATTGCAGTATACTCCATTTGCCAAGGACAGAGACCCTAGGTGTCAGGATCCAGTTATGGTTAGATAGATTTAACATCAAAATATTCATTGTTAAAATGAGATTACATGGGACAAGTTGTCTTCTCATTCTAGTAATGGTGACTTAATAGTAGAGCTGAAGAGGAAATGATAACGTTTTCCATCAAGAGGGAAGTTGAAAATGTAGTGTAGTATCAAGACTTCTGGTGAATATTGTAGAATTTCACTGATGTCATTTTTAACATGTCATCTGACCAATAAAGGATGAATTATGACCAAGATGTCATTTGCTATGGTGTTCAAAGGGGCTCATTTACTGATCTACCTTAATGTATGCTCTTTTCCCAATGCATCCAGGGGGAGGGAGAACGGTACATCAGAGTTTTCAGATCGGACGATGGATAATTTTCCTCAGAAAGTTAAAACTAGAAAGGTATGTTATTTTTAACATTTTTTTTCATGCACGTGATAAAACCAAAATGCAGTAAACAAAAGGAGAAAGAGATATCTACAAGCACGAAAAGTAGATTAAATTTGGATAGAAAGTAAATGTTCATTGCAGGCTGTAGGATTTTCTGTGGAAGGATAACAACAGTATTCAGAGCTGGCCCTAATATTTTGGTGGCCCTAAACAGGAATGATGTGGTGGCCCCAAAGTGCTCCAACATAAATTACTCCCTCTACTTAACAGCTGACTGAATGAACTCTCTTATAGCAGTCTAAAAACAAATATGTGATTGCTTCCATCCTTCAGCAGGATGAAACTCTAATTCTGGTGTTGCATGTGTCTACAGGGAAACATGCTGGCCAACTGGATATACAGACAAGCAGACAGACAGACAGAATGTTTATGCCAGCGACTGGGTCTGTAAGTATTAATGTATGCATTTTTTCTTTTTCATGTAAAACCATTAAATTGTCCTCTTTATCTGCATAATCACATTGCACAAGATGTAGCCATATCTTTGGCACCCCCTCCCCTTCCAAAATTCCAGAGATATGAGTAAAATATGCAGAAGTTGATCATAGAGAACCACTGCACTGGATAATGACTGATTCAGTTCCCAAAATGAGATCCTTCAGAACTAAATGTTGGCATGACAACTGGCAGCACAGGTTAGAAATGTTAATAGGCACAAGTCAAGCATGACATTATGCTGATGGAAGGATGTTATTGAATACCAGCTGAATAACTGCCATCTGTGAGTCTTTAAACATTATTAGGTATGGAAGCTGCTGTGTCTTTTTGGGATGCATTAGGACACTGCATATTAATAGAACTTTAACCTTGTGTAATAATACCTCATCCACCAGTTGTTCAAGTTTGGATTTTCAGGATTGTTGGCTAACAGAAATATATGAATACTGATATTGTCTGGACAATAAATAATATGCAACAATTCAAAGTATGAATGACCAAATGAAAATGAATACACAAATAAAGCAGTCCACAAATATAATAATAGTATATAATAGTGATACATGTGGTTAAAGACTGCAAAATCCTATTTACTGAAGATGTTCATATTTTTGACAGATGTGCATGAACAGAAGTGGAGAGAAAGGGTCAGAAGTAGCTTGTTTCCAATGCATACCCTATGACAAAGCTGGTCCTGTAAGAATTTATCTGGTATCCTTCTAGCTCTTAAAAATCACTGGAATAATCTGTTACTGATTCACTAATTATTGATAACTGCAAACACATGATGTTGTAGTGGCAAGGGAGTACAGCAAAGAAGAATCTATTGTTTCTTCCAAGTAGTTCTGAGCAACAATGTCATCATATTGACAGAGGTCTGAGGTTCGTGGCTCTTTTGCATGTTATTTTATTATTGTGTCAGTGAGAGGCATCAAAATAAATTGGGTTTAGATCCTTTGACCATAACTGGTAATTTGGTATGACAATCTTAAATGAATAAAACATGATATTTTTCTGTGGCTTATGGTTGTCTTTGTTTTTTCCATTTGCATAAACCTCAAACCCTGTTTGCTGGCTGATGTATCCTCCTTAATTTCCCAACTTCACAAAGTTTTGAGATCCATAATCATATTTCACCATGTCTGGCTCATGTTCGGGTATTCAGGTTAAATGTCATTTGTCTTCATGGCTTCAATCAAACTTTCACAAGTTTCATACATAAAAATATCTTTGGACTGCAGCGTCCATAAAAAAGGTAGATGGTGAATGAGAGTGTAATTAAAGTTCCTGTTTCCAGCACAGTCTGTCTCTTGTTGCTGATTTCCACAGGGATGTACTGCAGAGATTGAAAATTCTCGGTCTTCTTCACATCACTTGTCACGGCTGCACAAAAATAAACAAGATGACCTCATACAGAAAATAGACTCCAAAATGTTTAGGGAAATTCAGAGGTTCTGTGATTGCCCCATTGATTCTAACCTTTAATTTATTTTACATGCAGTACACCATGGTGGTGTGTGAGATGAATTGAAACTAATCGTGTCAACAGGAGACACAAAGTACGTGTATACTGTAAACTTGGCCTTACAGCAAGACTAAAAATATGGCTAGTACTTCCTATATGTACAAATTACAGTTAGAGTAAAAACTGAACTTTGCGCTTTAGTGAATATCTATGTGATTGAATCTAAGAGCTAAATGTCTTTAATTAGAATGTTTTTCATATTATTGTATTTTTCAAGATTTGTTATCACATTGATTCTGTCTATTGAGTAGAACACAAATTGTGTTTTTACTCTAACTGTAATTTGTAATCACTCAGCATATACCTTTATTCAGAATGATGTCCAGTAGTACGTGCAATAACCATGCTTTGTACAAGTAGAAAGCTCCAGCCATATTTAGGCCTTGTGCTAATAGTGTCAGACAGCATTGAATTTCACCTCTCCAAATATTAAAATGTTTCTGCTACTGTTTCCTAAAGCCCCCAACTGAGATGCTCCCTAGACCAGAGGCTGGCGAAACAAAGAATTTTAATGAAGCTCCTCAATCAAAATGCATATTTACAAGCATCCAACCTGGTTGCCTGGCCGTTGCCCGAAGTTTGACGCTGGAGTGGCGCAGCACTCTCTCCTGAATGCCTCTTCACCTCTCTCTGTGTTAGACTGTCCTTCAGAGCTCTCACAGTCTCTCCGGGGCAGGGAACAGCCCATCAATCACAGCTCCCTGATAGAGCTCCTCCTCCTGTCCCTTTTAGACCAGCTAACCGGATTTTGTGCGCACTGAGGCATGGCACACCTGCTCGTGAGGAGAGGCCTGTTACTCCACTGCATGAGAGGGTTTTCATACCCAGCAAAAAACTATAGTCTGTACAGCATCCCATAATTTCAGCGCTGAGCATTTCAGTTAGGCAGCAAAAGTATTTGCGATAATAACTGATTTACAGCTTGGGTCAAGAGGAAAAGCAAAACAAAACATTTTTTTGACAGATTACTGTGTCAAGGGCACAAATTACTGGAGCATGATCATAACTTATAAATATAATGACACTTAACATAAGTATGTTATTTATTTATTTATTGTGAGAGGAGGGTTACAGATGTGCCTATTACATACAGTATATATTATAGCTGATTCCACTATTAGGCAACAGCCTATTTGACTAACTCTTCTGAATAGCTACATATCCAAAATATGAAGTTTACTTAGACTTTTTCATAAGCCTTAACTCACAGAAAATCTGAACAAAGTCTGAGTTACCTGAATTAGATAGCATACACGAGAAATTGACAGCACAACCCTCTATAATTGGCATGTCTGAATTCATTTTCTATTTCAGAAAATCATTTATTTATGAAGAAAACTGAGCTGGTCCTGGTGATTGTTCCTGTGTATGATTTTGCACATTACTGGATGACGACAGCTTCATTAAATGGCATCGGGGTAGATTTACCTCTCAACTCAAAGTTTCAAAGTGAACCACAGTTTGCTGAAAAAGTTCAATTTATATGCAATCATTCACTGTCTTCAGACAAATTACTTCCACTTCCCTAATTGTTGTCTGTCACATTTCTTGACTAAGAATAGGTATCACATTGGAAACTGAATACAAATGCATGATAAAGTGAAATGGAAACTTCAAGTCCTTTACTGCCCTCTGCTGGCCTTTCTACTCAGGCCCACAACCCAGTCCCACCAGCCAAATTACTAACAATTGAAGACATCGCCTATACATTTCAAAATTAAGTAAATATTAGAAAGTTAAATAAGCAATGTGATATCAATAAAATTCTATGATTCGCACAGCTCTCAGGCTGCAGATGCAAATCTTTTTTTTTTTGTTTGGTTTGCTTTGTTTCAGTGTGTTTCCATCTGTGGTTTCCCCCCATAGATTTGTTTATTCCCCAGAAATATTTAGACTTCCATCAGTACAAATTTGTATTCACTTTTTTTTACAGAAGAGTTCACTGATAATAAAACATGTATTTTATTATTATCTGTCTGATAAATGAGAGAAGAGTCAAAGGGTAGATTTTTTACCATGTGCTATACATCACCCCTATCAATCAATATCATCCGTCTCTGCAGCACGGCCACAGGATTCATTCTGTTCCTTTTGATCTGCCATTTGATCTGCCATACTGTAATACACTTCTCCTGCCCGTAATTGCTCTTCAATAAACCAGACATCTGCTGTAATGAAAATCAATTCAAATTTGTGTGGAGGAAATATGATATAGATCATGTTAAATACTGATGAAACACACACACTCACACACAGGCAAGTCTTTATATATATATATATATATATATTTATTTATTTATTTTTCCACCTGGGCTCACATTTCTGTACAGATAATCATAAATGCTGAAGCTTGTGAGAGGCCCATGTGGTCATTTTTGCAGGAATGCAATCACAGTGCCATTATCGGCCCATCATATGAAGGCGCCAGATCCATTCACCAGAATATCAGCCACAGTCGGTTGGGTTTAGTGTCCCATTCCAGAAGGCCAAGATCAGATGCAGGTACATAGTGGAAAATATTTTCAAGTGGAGTTCTGCAGTGAGTCAGAAATAAGATTGATCAAGGGTTATATTGAAGATTTATGAGTGATTTGTGAATGATCTTCTTATTAATAGAATGTTTCAGTAGTTAGAACCTATCAATTTCCTAATTGAACAACATCAGCTGTTTATTGGGCACAGATTGGGTAATTATTTACTTTTTCACTGCTTTGCTTGAATTGGAAATCGTGCTATTATGACCAAATAAATACACATAATCGTTTCATAATTAGCGCTTACCTTATAAATATATTGTCTTCAACTGGCCAGCTGGCACAAAATGATTGAAATGCCTTGATTCATTTGAATTCCGCATTACATATATGCATTCATGCAAGGTGTGTTGTTGTGTGTGTGTCTGTTTTATCTACCCTAAAATGCCTCATTGAACTTTGTTTTATTGTAACTTTAAAATGTGGCATTTCCATTACACAGTGAACCAGATCAGAAAGAAATCTTTGGCACATTATGAACCTTGTGATGGTCTGAGGTCAACTTCATAAAGAAACGAATGTATTGACCATTAGTTTCCAGTCACACTGTAGAGCGCCTGTTTGATGTGACTCAACTGCTGGACACGGAATTATTTTCAAACAGAGCTGTTGAGTAGAGCAGTATGTGTATTAGTGTTTGGCATAGTATTTGTCAGATTTACTTTTTAGGCATTTAGCAGATGTTTTTGTTAAGAGTGACTTACAAGGTACATCTTTTTTTTTTTCTTTTTTTTTGAAGCAATTCTGAAGCAATTCTGGTTTAATATTTTACCCGGGGCACAACAGCAGTACTCAGCCTGGGAATAAAACCGATCACTTTGGAATTACAAGCCCATTTCCATAGCCCTTATACTACACAGCTTCACAAAACTGTACAATACATTTTTAAAAAGAAAAAATCGGAACTGATGAACACAAATCTGACCTTTAACCTAACAGGTCGACTTACAATAGGAAATAAGCAGTACCAGAAAGTAGAAGAGCTGTAGTATTTGAGTAATAAATTCAATGTTGCACCAAAAATAGCTAAAAAGTTATTTGAAAGAAGAAAAAAAAAGCCTAGCAATGATCCACTGTGTACAGTTCAACACCTCAGGTGCTTGGCAAGGACAATCATGGTTGGGGTGCTGTTCATGTGGCAGAGGTTTGGGAAAATATGGCATGTTTTATTTACAGTATGGCAGGTGTATTATTTATTGTGGGATTTTTTATTTATTTTTTGGATTAAGGGCGAAATTGCTGTCATTCTGGAGAAATCATGGCAATATATCATGTAGGTGTAGGGCTACAATAGCACTTTGAATGACATTCATGTGCCCTTGCGTCAGATAAGCCCCACTGAGCTTCACGGACAGGAATCCTCTCAGAGAGATGTTTCCTATCCATTTTAATCGAGTTGCACAGTCCTGAAGGGTGATCATCACAAGGGGCAAGGCTCGTAATCACCAGTGGACTTTAAGGTTGTTCTCTCATCAAAAGTTGTTTTCTCAGTTGATTGCTTTTATCTGAAAATCAAAGGCACCAAAAAGGTCTGCCTCCTCATTTTGCCACAATCAATTGAACAAACACGCACATTCTAACCCAGACAACACGGTTCGATTTTAAAAGCCTCACCTGTTTGACAGAAGGTCCAAAAAGAGAAAGAAAAAAAAAACGTCAAATAAAAATAGAGGGAGGGGTGATTATACACAGAGTGATAATCTGTCTCATCTCATTTATAGGCATGTTCTTGGTTGCGAACAGTCCATTGAACTTCCACTGACCCCTCCGATCATGGGGGGAAACACACACATCTTTTTGGGACTGGGCTCAGTGCCGAGCACAGCCAAAATCTGTTGTTTCTGCACAGCCAAATCTACACAATGAGCAGGGTCTGCTGAATATAATCATTGGATGAAGTGTATTAACATAATTACTGTACTTTTTCTTCCCCTGAATATGCTCACTGTCCCTTTTTTTGTTTATTTAGGTATACAGTATGAAGTGCATATGCATGAGAAAGGTTGTATTCAGTTTTCTATTTTTACAGTCCTGAAAAAGCCTTCAAACACTAGCATAATTGACCAGATTCACGACTCCCAGCTGGGAGCTTTCCATATTTAGTAAGAGGGAAAATAAATGAACCTCAGTGCCAGCAGAAGGCTTGCAGTTGTTTACAGCACCTCGGTCCCCTAGGATCTGCACAAAGGGACACAAAGGCATACTTGTTTATCATCACAAGGAACCAAAGACCTTGCGTCATAAATCATACAATGAAAAAGGAATGTGCGTTATGAAAGGTATCTGTAGGTCACCGAGTCATTCTTCCCTATTGATTTGTGGAGTGGACTGGACATATGGGCCTCGTCTGAGTGAGGTTTCCTACCCCTGCATGCCCAGGCAATCAGCCGTTGTCAGGGACACTGTGAAGCAGGAGCACTGATTGTTTCAGGTGCACAGGGAGCACACTCGACTCCCCAGTCAGGAGGATGAACAAGATACAGTGTGAACCATGATCCCTATCAGACTGCAAATATTCAATTTAAGGTAGTCTTAGGGGGATGCCTGGATACCAATTTGTATAAAACCAGAGTTGTGTAGAATAACTAGGACAAGTACTGTTGGAGAATGCTACAGAAATACCCAATGTATGCAATAAAGAAACAAGAGTTGTAAGTTGTAAATTGGGTACCTATATATTTAAATGGATGCCTTATATGACTACATGTGATCTTGCAATATGAATTTAGGGTTCTGGAGAATATTTTATCATATTTGTGTGAAATGAAAATCCATCCATGAATAGCCCAGTTAGAGGAAGGAAATCAAAGACAGGAGCCTATATGACTTTAGAAAATAGAGTTTAGGGGAACAGTAAGGGCAACATTTGCTTCAATATCACCAAGACCCATTAAACAATAATGACATGCCTCGGTTTTCAACAAACCCGGGCGAATCCCGAGCAGGTACAATTTTACAGGAAGCTTAATTGTTGATTTTTACTAACTATTGCTGTGCAATTCTATCAGTTGGTTTGAATTTCCACAGTAAGGCTTAAGTATAAGAGACAGCTGCTGAGGTGTTTTTGTTGTGGTAACCGATTTGAAACAGGTTTCAATGCTACAGTGCAGCTGTGGAATGGTAATTCATTTTCTGAGCTGTCATACACAAAGGGGCTAATGAATTACGTCACTTCCATAAGTTCATTCAAAGAGCAGGCAAACCACTACAGAGCAGCATCTGAAGGAGAGTCAAATGAAGACCAACCAGTTGTGTTTGAGTCTCCCCTGCTTAAAGAACTCCAATCCAAATTCAGGTCTGCAATATTTTTTATTTCAATTTTCAGTGTGATCAAGAATATCATCCAAAGAGGCCATTTTTTAAACATTTCATAAGGACACAGTCAAATTCATGACAGCTATGTTTGGTGTATTTTTGTTCATATATTGCAACTGTTTTTGTCATGATCATTTTATTCAAGTCGCTTACAGTTGAGTATAGCCAAGTGGAAAGAGCAAAATGAACAAGCAGGAACCTCTATTTAACCTCTACCCAGAATTCAGACAACGGTAAATGAAGATTATTTTAAGATTAAAATTATGATTTAACCTGAACTTCAAAATTGCTTTATTTATTTATTTACTTATTATTTGCAGTTTAAGGCAGTGCCTTTTTTAAACTAGCAGGGCGTTTCTTTCTTATTGAGGGAAGGGGTGCGTGTAAATGTTACTTTTTTTAAACCCAGCATGTTTTACTTGTTTCCCATTGTTATACAATAAAAAGAATACAAAAGAGCCATACAATTAACAGATATATTGCATAGCTCAAACATTCTTTTTTCAAGCAAACATGCATTTAATTACACTAATTAAAGCCGCGTTTCCACCGAAATTACCCGGAACTTTCAGTCCCAGGAACTACTTTACCAGGAACTAAAAGGTTCCTTCAGCCAATGGTTGTCTGCGTTTCCACCGGGGTCTAAAGTACCGCGAAGATTAGGTAAATTAGCCCACTGACGTTGTCGTCGGTCCATCTGTCATATGAGTTCTTCTGTAACCCCATACTACCACCGAAGTAGCCTACATTATTTTCTAATAACCGGGACAGCCCGGAGGGGTTTATTCCACTTATATACAACGGGTTACCAACAATGACTATATATGGTTACTTTTGTATTTATTGATTTTCATATATCCTCTCAAACACATTCATTAACAGCAGAAAACATGCACACGTTGTAAACAATTAGCTGTTTTATTACTTTCTCGTCGTCAATTCCATATAGGCTAATCGCAAAATGACAAGAATAGAACGAAAACTCGGACTTGCGTGAAAATGTAAATTAGTAGTGGTACAGCCACCGTTTGCTTTCCTTCGAAGTTACTGCTAGCCGAGCAGCGACGTGTGCCCTCCAGATGCGAACCACGCACCATAAATGAGTCCATAGTCTTCCTGGTCTTTTCGTGGAATTGAAAAATGGCAGTAAAATTGAGTAAAATTACGGCAGTCTGAAAAAGCTAAAGGGAAGATTACTAGAATTAACCTGTTATTTTACCCGGATAAAAAGTGCGGAAAGTGATTTCCAGTTTGTTTGTACTGTATCACCAATGTTAATTATGCAGAACTACCGCATACCTCACATAACTGTATCAAACGTTTTGAGTCAATTACAACGGGCTAACAAAGAAAATCCGGAAGAAAATATTCAGCAACCGAATTAATCCGTTTGAATGTTTTGGTAGCCTACGTAATATGCTGTCCCAGCACGAATGCTTAGCATTTTATAAAACGAATACTAAAGCAAGAAAAGAACAGAAGAGCACACGTTATAATTCCAAGACGTTGACAGGTTATAACCAAAAGTAGGCTACTGCGCCGCATAACATACAAGTTTGATTTGAAGTTATTATGAAAATAGATTGGTTTGCGCTGCATATTTTCAAACATGGCGGGTAATGGCGGAAAATAAATACAACACAAACGCTACGAGTACTCGACCAATCAGAAATGTTCAGCGCTGCAAGCTCCACCCAAAAGGTTCCTGTACTTTCGGAAAGTACTACCCCCCGAGCAGGAACGTTTTGGGGGGTAAAACAAAGCCCCCAGAACTAAATTTAGACCCTAGTTCCTGCGGTGGAAACGCACTGAGTTCCTCAAAAGGTTCCTAGTTCCGGGGTATAGTTCCTGCGGTGGAAACGCGGCTTAACACTGTGTCGTTAATGCAAATGGATGTATTTCAGCAGTTATACAGGCAAATGCAAAAGTATTGGGCTAGTGACACGCTTTTTTGTTGTTTTGGCTCTGTACTCCAGCACACTGGATTTTAAATAAAACAATGAATGTTAGGGTAAGGTGCAGACTGCCAGCTTTATAGCAATTTGAGGGTATTCATATCCATATCAGGTGATCTATGTAGGAATTACCGCCCTTTTTATACATAGGCCCCTAATTAAGGGGAGAAAAAGTAATTGGACAATTGTGTCTTGGCCAGCTGTGTGTCTTTGCATCATTAGCTCATGCACAAGAAAGCTAACCAAAGGTATACAGTTGATTCTTGGTGTGGAATTTGCATTTGGAGTCTGTTGCTGTTGTCTCTCAACATGAGGATCAAATAAGTGTCAATGCCAGTAAGGCAGGCCATCATGAGGCTGAAAATCTGCATAAACAGATCAGAGACATAGCCAAAGCACTAAGGGTGTGAAAATAAACTGTATGATATATTGTTACAAAGCAGAAATGCACTGCTCAGCTCAGCAACAGCAAACGATCCTGGTAGACAACAGAAGACCACTATAGTGAATGACCAAAGAATACTGAAGAAAAACCCTTTTCAACTGTCCAACGGTCACCTGATTTAGAACACTCTCCAGAATGTAGGCATAGATTTGTACTGTAAACACAAACATAAAGAGAAGACTACACCAGCATAACCTCAGAGGGTACACCGCAAGATGCAAACCACTGATAAGCCTCGAGAACAGAATGACCTGGTCAGAGTTTGCTAAGAAGTACATTAACAAACTGGAGAATTCTAGAATTAAGTAATCTTATGAACAGATGAGACAAGTATTAACCGGTTCCAAAGGGATGGAAAGAGGAAAATGTGGATAAAGAAAGGAACGGTTGGCTAATGATCCAAAGCAGATGGTTAGTGGTCTGGCTTGGGCATAACACAGCAGCGGGATATATTCTGAAATGCACAGAAACATCTTATCAGCTCAGATCCAATCAAATACCTCAAAACTCATTGGATGGCACTTCAAACTTGCAGCAGGACAATGACTCCAAACATACTGCTAAAGCAACCAAGGAGTTTTTCAGGGCCAAAAACTGGAATGTTCTTGACTGGCCAAGTCAATCATCTGTCCTGAACAACTGAACATGTGTTTCACTTGCTAAAGACAAGACTGAAGGCAAAATGCCCCAGAAACAGAAACTGAAGATGGCATATAGTGATGTCTGTGGTTTGCAGACTTCAGATAGTCATTGAATGCACATGATTTGCACTCACACGTATAACCTAACAGTAAGTAGCCTCACAGAGTTGATTTAATACGGACTATTTCACTGTGGAAATACTAAATATGACTTTATTTCAGATTGTGATAATTTGTCTGATTATTCCCATAAAATGGGCCAAATTAATGTACAAAAGGGCCGTAATGCCTACATGGATCACCTAATATAGACATAAATGCCCTCAAAAAGAAGACTACACTTTAACCTCATATTTTATTATATATTGTTTTATTTTAAATCCAATGTGCTGGAGTACAGAGGCAAAACAACTAAAGTTGTGCCCCCATCCAATACTTATGCATTTAACTGTCGTAAAATGCAAAACAGTGAAGCCAATAGCTTGATTTTCTATGTAAAAAAAAAAAGACTCTCATTGCGCTGTGTTCTGGCACTCAGGTCAGCGGTCTCTTTGTAATGTCCTGTTCTGTCAGGTAGTAGTTCAGGAATCCGCCCAGAGCACTGACTGCAACCCCTGTCATATGACTGGAGCACCCATCTGTAAGGGAAAATGAGAGGGTTCAGAATCTCCCATGGCCTACTGTAATCCAATGAATGTGTTAGAGTGAAATTACATTCTAAACTCATGGCTCATGAATGAATTCAAGTTCCCATTTAATTGCTGTGTAAAAGCAGACAATACATTCATAATGAAGTAAAGTGTGTAATGATGCTAAACCAAAGCAAAAACTGCCTTACCATTTAAAGTTTTTTCTCTTCTCCTCACTCTTTTGTGAACCTGTTTGTTTTCCACTTGCTCCTCACCAAACACTTGTGCGATGTCCTTCTCTATAAATGCCCACAGAACATATCATAGGCATGCAGTCGTCAAGGCTTTTAAAACAAAGATCAAATGGGAAGAAGTGAACAAAGATGATGTTGTGAAGCAATTTCAAGTTGTTTCGACCATTGTACTCACCATCTTTCCCAAAACAGCCCACTTCTGGGTCTTGCCATGACAAAATATGCCGTAACCAGTCCGATTTGAAAAAGTCAGAGAAGCCAGTCAAGCCACACAACATTACTGCAAAACAATGAAAAAAATATTACAGTTCTTAATGCTAACCTGTGGGAAGATTCACTTCCCTTGGAAAATTTGTCAAATGATTCACAGAAAAAAGACAGCACTAACTGTTCTCTATGAAGATATCCCTTGTTTGACCAGGGAAGCCATTTCTTACAAACTCTGTGTTGCTCTTCATCATATTCGAGCAAAACAGCTTCTGGTAGTCTCTGTCTGTCATATTGGCTCGAGACTCCCTCCTGTCTCCCTGTAGGATGTTGGAGCATCCTCTCTGGAAGAAGAGGGAAGACAGGGAGAAACAGGTCAACCGCAATTTGTAATACTACAGTGGATGGTTTTATTTTTAAGTAATATAATAACCATATTAGCTTTCTGGCTAAAAAGGATTAAGATCGATGTATCTATCAACCTGACTGTTGATTAATCAGTTACGGTTTTGGGACACAGAAACACCCAGAGATGCGGATCTGGGCTCAACCAAGAGACTTTATGACTTCATGAAAGCATTGTTCATTTTATTTCAATATCAACTGGAACTGGAATATCAACCTACGCAGGTGTAATACGTCTGCTCCCGTTTGGTCGGCTCTGATCTTTTAGCATAAACAGCTACAGTCATTTCAGCAACCACTGAACTCATTGTTTTAAAAACTTAACACTCCTATATATTTGTTTCACAATGTTAAAGGGAAGGTGCATCAAAGTTAGAATGAAGATGGAGCAAAATATCTTTCTTTGATCTTACCATTTTCCCAACCATGAAATACAGCAGCTGGTGAGAGAGGGAGTAATGAGGACAGCCAAACCTCGTCATTGTGTCCCTGCAGGCCTTTGTAACAATGCAGGGAGTTCCATTATCTTTCCTTTAAAAGAGACAGAACAAGACAAAAAAAATTTGATACCAGTTTTTTCTGAATATATACTGTACTACAGTACATTAAGATTCAGCTATACCAGCTATATCAGGTTTCCATACCAGGTTCCCAAGAGCAGAGTGATGCACTTATCGCTAAGTTGCTCATCATAACACTCCATCATCCTGAAGGCTGTGTAGGCCAGCGCTGGATCCGAAGTGTCCCATTCGTGGGGAACAGTCCAGAAGGATGCATCCAGAACAGGTTCAAATTCTTGAAAGACAGATGATTGCTTGTTTGTTCTTGGGTAGATGCATCTTCCAAAAGTCAACTTTAACAATCAGGACACTGTTCTTTTAATTAGCCTACTACTGTTAAATTATGAACAATTTCCTTGCTGTGCAGTACAGTTACATGCATTTTGATTTGTGACAACAATACCTCTGAAGTACTTTGGATCAGTCTTCTGTAGTGCATCTACAGCCTGGGCGGTGCTGCGGTCAAGTCTCTTGGCCAGGTTCGCAGCTATTGAGCGCTGACTCACAAGGTCTGCTTGCGGCCATATCCGGATAGACTCCTTCAGTTCAGCTATTCATGGTTGTAAATTCAGAAGTACAGTGATTTTGTTATAAAAGGGAAAACAATTCTTGCTCAGACATATTTTATTATTAAATGTATGTCATTTGTAAGAATCAAACAGTAGGCTAGTGTAACAAGCAGGCACTTACCTTGCAGTTTTTTTTAGCAGCAAGAGACATGTTTTATCCTTCCCACACATAGCAAACTTTCACACTCTTAACTCAATAACTATCTACACTGGAGCGAATGCTAAGCACACTTAACTACTGTTACACATCAACAGTTTCAGCACTAAAAGTCTGAATCTCATGGCGTCCATTGAACTAGAACAGCGACGGACGTCTACTTATTTTTCAAGTAAGTTGTTCTTATAATCTTGATTTGGAAATACTAATAATTTTAAGTTTCATAATCAAATGGTATACCTGGTCTATTATTAACAATTAACAAGTAAACTCCAACAAAACGTTTGACAATATTTAAGCAATGTAATTTGTTGGTCAAATCCTCATTTCTTTTCATGAAATAAACTTACATAAGTAAATTTCAGACAAAATTACTTGTTGGCCATTTATTTAGGACTGACCAACTCAATCACTTCAGAGATATTCAGTAATTTTATTGAGACAGTGTAACTTACAATATTAAAAATTATTTTTGAGTCTAGGCTACTGTTTACTGAAGTAGGCTACATTGTGGAAGTCTTCTGTGACTCAGCAATAAAAGATTCCACCAATTAGGTGGAATCAACTGGCCTATACTGTAGCCTTTATTTAAAAGTCCACGGCGCTGCTGTATAAGATTGAGTATACAGTTATGGATGGGGAAAGATAAATCACATCATGGTGCACCACCGGGAAAATATTCGGGTTACACAATGTAACTAACTACAAAACTGTAGCAAGGTATAATGTTACACTGGGCTTTATTTAATTATTATTGGTGAGATACATTTAGCCTACAATAGGCTACCATCCACTAGACCGTTCTGTTAACGTAAAACTGTATTTTGGCTGCGTTTTCACACGACGAGGGACGCAATAACTAATTATATTGGTCCTACTCTAATATGTGAGCTAATTTAAAAAGCCAATTACAAACGTGGATGAGAAAACACAAATACATGCTTTCAAGCAGGCTTGATGAGTAGCTGTGTATTTTCAATTAGCCTATTTGAAACGTCATTCGAAAAAATTACATTGTAGCCTACATACCTTGCAGAATTATGTACCCAACTACTCCATCCAGGTTTATTTGTTCGAGCTGATTTTCAAAGAAAAATGTCGCCTTGCCCAACCTTCCAAGAATATCGTCAATTACGTCTTGTTGTGAGCCAGTAGCTGTCGCAAAGAGGAGGGCTGTCAGCGACATCAGATGCAAGCCTCTCATTTTATTTCTAATTATTATTGTTTCGGTAACTTTTAAATACAAAAATAAATTGTTACATTAAAATTCACAGTTACTATTGACTAGTCTTTTCTGTGCCACGACCCTTATTTTGGTTTCAATGAAGAAGCGTGGACTCCCTCGGAGTAAAACTGGTGTCACGTGGCTCCTTTGAAGTTGCTGATGCTATGGGAAAACGGTGTGTCTGCATATGGAAAGACATTTTAATCTGTATTAATATTGTTTGCACACAGTAAGTTTTACTTTCATTTGGAAAATAGCTAACGAAAACGCAATTAAATCTCAAAATGCCACTGAACCAATATCCTCCTTGTGTACAAGTATGTCAGGTCTGGCTGCATGACATGGACATACTTAACTAGTTTCAGCCATTCAAGAGGTAATGGGCCATAATGTCTGAGTCATAACTGACTGAGGTAGCAAAAATGAGCAGGAAACCAAAAACAAAACGACTGCCTACAGAACTCTTGTTTTCAGTACAACTCTCTGCTCTAAAAATGCTTCAATTTAAATGCTGACACAGTGCTTGGTACCATGCTGAATTTACAACATATCAACATACCCCCGAATCTTTTGACCTTGAATTTTACATACAACTCACAGTCAATGAGACTCAAACCAAGCCCTAACTTGTAGCTACCAGGCATGTATGATGTCGACAGCAAATGAAAGGAGAATCCATGCTTTCTATCAACATCTGCCAAACATCTTACAAAAAGGAAGAAGCTTGGCAGATGTTCCTCCACCTTCCAGTGGAGAAGAACAGACAGTTGAGGTGCATTACAATTGACTTACGTCAATAAATAAGAGGTTGACAATATAGATCTATTAGAACTGAACCAGTGGTATTAAAGAATGCGTAGGAACAAGGTCTTATATAAAAAAAATGTATTTGGGTGAGCAAGGCAACCAAATAAATAAATGCTGCTATGTTGGATGAAACATAGAAATTCCAGGGTAGCTGAAATTCAAATAAGAAAAAATAGCATATACTGTATATGTCAATACTCAAATTTCCTTTCAAGAATTTACTTTACACAGACTCACTCGAACCAGTAATCTCTGCTTGTGTCATATTATTGCTATGCTGATGACACAATTTTTTATTTTCTCCACCTGACACCCAAGTTTAGGTACATACCGCTGCATGATTGGATGACATAGCAGCAACCACCTGGTCCTGCAGATTCTCCCTTCACAACACGGGGATAACCTACCCCTTCTTCACCCAAGGGGCAACCCAGCTACTTGTACAAGCCCTTGTAATCTCTTGACTGGACTGCTCTGACACCTCGCCAGGTGGTTTACCAGTCTGTGCAGATCACTGTAACTGTTCCAGAATGCTGCTGCCTGCCTAGTCGTCAACCTGCCAAAATTCACACATGCCACGCCAGTTATGAATCTTCACTGGCTTCTGGTGGCTGCCCACATTCAATTAAAATCTGTCATACTGGCATACCAAGCTGCAAATTGTATGGTATCTCTTGCTGTTATGGTGTATGGAGGTTGCTATGGTTACTGTGCAAAATACACTTTTGTAAGTTGCTTTGGCTAAGAATTCCTAAATTTTAAACTGCTTCATGGGGCATTGAACAAAATACTGAGCAATGCTCTAAATACAGCAGACATTTACAAATGTTCACCTTACGTATGATTGACCCATGTTAGGTCAATTCATGTGTACTTTACCTGTTCTAACTCCTTTAACATGCGCCTCCGGGTGAATATCCTCTCTCCAACTTATCACGGATCAGGCTGTTTCTTTGTCTGCAACACATAAGTGCACCAGTAGAGTGCATCATTTTACAAAAAAAGAAGAGTCACTATTGTCATTAAAAGAGTCCCTTGCACTGTTTCTGAAACACACAGTAGTTTACCCTAAACTATTATTTAACATATATGTGTGTTAGCATAGAGAGGTGGGTGTGTGCATGTGTGTGTGTGTGTGTGTGTTACAGCTGCAGCCATTCTCTGCCTCAACAGTGAACAGCTTCCACCGGATGCACGCAAATCACCTATGTGAAAACCCTCTTTCTAACATAGGTATATATCACTAACTTTTAATGATCAGTGTGTTAAATATTACTGCAGTATATTGTGCTGTAATGTCCATTTTGAGCATTACATAATTAATTTACTGTTGTATATCTTTCTGCCTTCATTGTTTATACGTTTATCTTAGTTGACTTAGTTTTTGCACTAGTGCCTACTCAAATATTGCTTGTTTAATTTGCATAGACTAATTTGTTGTTGTTTTTGTTGTGTTAATCAGATTAACCTACAGGGTCCAAGTTAAACTATGCGGTCGTTCCCTGCACTTGGAACTGGACTTCCCTCTAGGGTTTTCAACACACCTGTTCCTGGTTTTGGTTATAGTCTTTGTTGTACGTCGCTCTGGATAAGAGCGTCTGCCCAATGCCTGTAATGTAATGTAATGTAATGTAATGTCTTTCCTCATGTACTACATTGTCTGTACTCTGATAAATATGTATAGCAATATGGCCAAAGGGATGTGGTGGATAAGAGGGCAAGCCAATGCATACTACTGGTGATATTTATGCATTACGAATGGCTGAATGCAGTGTGGTTCAGGAAGGGAGGGACTTCCTTTTCAAAGCAGGTAGCAGACCACCCATGTAGTGCAGGTAATTTGTATATGAGCATAGTCTTATTTGTATATGCGCATGTATGAACAGTAACTAAACCTTTGTGACCTGCTCAATGCTGTGTAGTCAGCATTGGGCAGGACCAAATAGTTATTATACCATTGCACACAAGCTTCTTGGCGGTGCACCACCAATATGGTGCAAACAACCAAGAATACATTTAACTGAGAACACATTGAGAACACAAAAAGTAAATGTTCTTGCTAGTCCAGTTGTGAAGAATCCATACATCATTGGGGAAAAAAAAAACTTTACGATGAAACATGATTAACCTGAAACATAGATGTTGATTGCTGCTATGAGACAAAGACACATGATATTGTAAATATGGTTGCAAGTTCTCTAAATTGTGTGTGTATGTGTGTGTGTGTGTGTGTGTGTGCGTCTGTGTGTGTGTGTGTGTGTGTGTCCTTGTGTGTGTGTGCACGTGTGTCTGCTGCTACCCAAAGGACTCCCAGATTTGTGCTAGAAGCCATCTGTGGTAGTGCTCCTCTCCCTTCATAGACACTAATAGGCAATATGAGAGAGCCAAGGAGGAGACACTTGTGGCATAGCTATACTCCAAATATTAAAGTGATAAAGAATATGTAAAACCATAATCCAGGAAAACACCAGTGATAAATACAGGAAAGGCACCATATCTATTCTAAAATGTGTGCTTGATTAGAAATATATGCATACAAATGAGCTATCAACCTGGCCAAAAAACAGAGAATTAATACAACCATCAGGTTCAGATTTACACACCCCCTCATGTGGTGTGGACTCAGCATTTAAAGTAGCATAGGCACAGCAGATCACAAGGGCAGCAGCAGTAGAGTACTTCATCATCTTGTCATGGCTCAGACTGGGTCTGTGTTGCACAACAATACGTAATTTGCACAAAATAAATTATATTTTACGTGCAATAAAAGCTCGGTATAAGGCATTATTATAGCTGGAATGTACTGCAATCCTTTAAAAACAGATTTCCAAATACACACTTTATGAATTTACAATATATGTTGTTAGGGTTTTAGTAAGTACATTCCTACTGACTTGGCAATGCATTACACATGGATTACCAGTGCAGTAGTAAGCTGTTTGCTGTGGCATTAGATTCTGTTGTGATGTTGCATGAAGGATTGTATGGAGAGTTTTGTGTGCATGCACTGCAGGGTTCTTAGTGCAAAACTGAAATGAGATAAAATTATTTTCTAATGTAGTTCCATATAGTACATTAAAATGCATTTTAAACATGTCCTGACATAAAGCATGTAATGCGGTGCATTAGTTTTAGATGTTGCACCTATAAATGTAGCTACTAGCTTTATTTATCTAAATGCATCATAAATTCCAATGCCATTGTGTTTCCAGCACTCAGTTTAAATGATATTCCAATTAGTGTCAGTCCTCGTTGCATTCTTCTTAATTTTATGTGCCCAAGAATTTATTTCAATCTCTGAACTTTATAGGATGAAAGAGAAAAAAAATGCACAACACTACTTTTAAAGAAGCATTTTATTTCTGCAAGAAAAGTAGGCTTCTGGTTTTTTTTTTGGTTTTTACACCAAAATTTTACACCACCTTGTACACCACAAGTACTGCCATTTTGTACCTGATAAAACCGTGGTAGGTCAAATGATATGGAGGCAATATTGGATTCCATGTAAATATCACGAATCTGTACTGCAGCGGATGCATTTTCTTTTTTTTAATTGACAATTGATAATATAAAAATGACAATTTTATATAATCATACTTTTTATAGTATGTTTTTGTTGTGTGTGATACTATTTTATAATGTAATGAGACACAATGAGACATCTGTTTATGAAATACCAAGACCGTGACAAAATCGTCTCAGAGATACACTCCAAGAACAATTTGATGATATTCCTTAATGCTGTTCTATGTATATTTTATGGTGTTAAATGGGCAATCATGTTTCGGGGACCAATAGGAATGAATGTTGTGCAATGTTTTTTACTTTGAGTGCGCAATGTGGGTTGGTGTTTTTTGACTGTGTATGATACAGTAGGGCAGGGAAAGCAAGTTTAAAGTGGCCCTTTTCAGATTGAACCAGTATGGTGGTTGAAGAGACAGGTAAAGCATCAGGACTAGATTCATGATGATGGAGAAGTGGACAGGAAGGTACAACAGGGTAAACCTGAAATTACAGTGAAAGTAATTGTAGATTAGGACAATGGTCACCATGCACTAGAAACTGTTTTAGAATGTGCTTTTGTGCTGGGTTATGATTTACACAAACTTGATTATAATCATTGTATTGTGTTCTACTCTATTTTCAGTTTGGATTACTTATTTTTTTGTCTTATTTATTTATTTATTTTGTTCATAACTGGTACCAGGCAATACCATTCTCAATGCTCAAAGTAATGAAAATCTGGGACACAAACTCACGTGTCACCAACATTATAATAAATCATGTATTCCTGAACATGCATTTGTGTGTAAAACAATGACAGTTTTCAAATAATGCCCTTGATATTGATTCCAGAAAAAATAACATGACACTACAAATAGAATAGCATCTACAGCTGGTTAAAACATGATATCGTGACTCAGGAGAGGCATGATAAATATAGTGAATGAGTCCCTTGGCTGCATTGACCATGGGAAGTGAAGAAACATACTACTTGTTCTAGTGTGTACAGGAGCAAAGTACATAAAGTGGGTTGTTTATTGGCAGGCAGTTGCCAGGAGACTGGGGGCATGACTTAACTGTCAGCTCACCACCAGCCACTCGCACTCCCAGCTCAAGCATGAAAAATAATCTTTGCCACATCAACAACCCTGAGGTAATACACACAACAGTGCTGGCAGCAGCAAACAGTGCTCTATTTGAACTGCACACGTGGGTGGCTTTAAAAGCCTCACAATACGATGTGCATGTAGCATAACACAATAAGGTTCACAAAGTTAATTGGGTGGATTCAAGCTTAAAGCTATAAAATATAATGCTTCTCACAGATTTTAGAGATAAAATGAAAATTCTTTTGCATCCTACATTGTCAAGATTAGTAACACTCAAGTTTGTTCCTTTATCTTGGCATTTTAAGACAATTTAACCATTTAGATGCAGGCTTCTTTCTTCCACAGAGACAGAGCTCTATTTATATACATACATATAAATATATATATATATCATTGCCAGTTGGGAAGTCTGAATACTGGTTGAAAAAATTGCTGGGCCCAGATGGCCTCTTTTTCCTGGGGAGCTGCTGGTCGCTCTAATCTAAATGAGCAGACACAAAGGCTGCTCACATTTGCATTTTTATCCATTCTGCTTTCTCCCCCTTTCATCATCATCATTTAAGTGCTGATCATCTCCCCTAATCATATAATCTCCTCACTATTTTACTGCACCATAGAGACAGCAGCCCAGAAATCACAGATAATGATGATAATGAACGTGTGGTAGCCAGGACCATGGAACCCTACTATGCAACATCAAATATGTTAATGAAAACATGCCTTATTTACACTATGAGTGACTGTGAGCAAATAAGAACATCTGAGTCATAGAATTGTCTCTGTTTTTATGTACATGACTCTAAAATGTAATCTGTGAGTGTTAACTGCCCTGACTGCCTACAATGGTGAGGTTTACAACCACCCTACATTTTGTTTACTGTTAGTGTTATTGCAAATAATCTATGTGTAGTTTACTTTGTTTGCTTGGCTACATTATAAATGAAAAGCCATACATAATGCTCCAGCCATTTGTTCAGAATTGCTCTTTCTTACCATAGTCCAGTTAGTCATTTTTCTGTTGTCTATAATATTTCATGCATGTGGTGTTTGTTTTGTTTATTAAGGGGTTAACAATTTAGCATTAAGTTATTATTAAAAGACGTATTATAAATGTGAGTGCGGGTCCATTAAATAGTATACATTTTCAATACAAAGTTTGCTCTCCTATTGTTAAAGGATAGTGTTTTTATAATGGCTTTACTGTAGAGAAGGGGATCTTTATCAAACGTTTTAACAAATTGGTAAAACAAGTTTAAGATGAATACAGACATCTATGTAATATTTTTACTCTTCATGTCAATTAACATAAATTATTACATCGAACTTTGACAGTAGTTAAATAATCTAACAAGATCATAATATGGTATAATAAGAATATGTCATGAATATGTTCAGTGCTAAGGGCTATTTAATTGCAAGGCTAAAACTGCTGAAAAGCAGTAAAATATTACCCTTATCTTATGACATATACTCAGTATATTTTTATTTATTTATTAAATTTTTTGGTTTTGCTTTTGGTTAAATGAACAAATACTAAAATGGCATTTCCCCAAAAATCTATACTGCTTTTGATGTGTAATGTTTTTTCATTTGTAATGCTGCTGTCAGGTTTGTGGGTAAACAGTGGGTAATCTTTCTCCAGCTGTGACAGTATATGTGATTTTTTTTCCCATTGGCAGTTGTTTTTAGAGGCAAAAAAAAAAATCACACCAGTAGAGTTGGCAGTTTTATAAACCTCTAAAGCCATGACAGGCAGTGGAGAGGGGTGTTTGAGTGCCTGAGTGGAATCGATACTTGGAGAGAAAAATACATTAAAAGCATCAATGCAGAAGGTCAGCCACTCTGAGATGCTCTGCGATCTATGAAAGAACAGCACTTTACATAAATGAGGTGTTCAGATTAAGAATGTTCTCTGCAGCTTGGAAAGAAATTGTCTAAGCACTGCAGTTTTACATGGAGTTAAAAATTACTAAGTTGGGAGAAGGGGTGGGGGGAGGGGGGGTTAATAATATTGTGCTTTCAGACCAATCTGACCATGCTGCATTATTTGCTGCATTATTGTTAAACTCTGAGAAACTCACAATCATAGTAACACCACTGACAATGTATTATGTTTATAAATAATAGTATGTGAACTACTGCAATCATTACCTGTAATTATCAGAGTATTTATGCGGCAGCTGTCAGTCCTGGTAGAGACATACCATAGCTCTATGCAACCTGGGTTATTCTATCTCCAGAGTAGATCTTCAGGGAATAGCATTTGGCAAGCATTTACAAAAACACAGCTGATGTCTAGAATTTATTACATATCTAAGTCTGGTATTGAAATATAATTTAGTAGAAAACGGAGGATGGCAAATGCACAGAATGGAATTATAACATTGTTATCTGATTGAAGTAGTAGGCCACTTCATATTTGATTGTTTCAAAAGTATTAGGGGTGTTATTTATCTTAACTGCCCCACAACATGATAATACAATTTAGAGGTATTCATGCACGGCACCAAGTTGCTTTTTCCCCTCATTTCAGATTGCCACTACTTGAAATGGACAAAACACAAGATTAAGATAGATTTGCAGAAATTTCCTAGAGGCAAGTAGTTTTACCTCTGCTTACCTCGTTGAGGAAATTCTCTTGGTTCTAAACCTAGTACAGAATGCAATTTTGAATGCAAATCGAAAGGAGTAGGGTTAACATCTGCTTTATTGAAATTTGAGCAAAAGTATTGTGCCTAAAATCAGGTCAGTTCCAATCTATGTTCTGTGTGAGTGATGAGAAATGCAGACTCGGGTTTTTCTAATGCTAGTCATATATTTTTTAATAAAGAAAGGGATAGAAATACTTTCTTACACATAACCATCAACAAAGAATTAACTTACCAAATCGAGCAATTACCATTCACCTCCTCGATGTGTGCCAACATCTAAACCTTCATACCCCCCATACATGACACCACAAGCCTTTCTGCAATGACACTGACCTGACTGTTGTTTGAACTGATACTTGCACCCCTTTGTGGTGAAATGTTTGAAGAACGGTGGAGCCCAGTCTTTTTAGTAGGTCATACATAATTCACAAAGAGAATGGGAGAGCGGCTCTTCGCAGAAGGGTCCAGGGAGAGCACGTGCTGAGTCGGCAAAGCCCGAGGGCAGGAGGCGGTCTCCCTGGAGAGTTCCAGTGAGCAGGCCTTTCAATTCAGACCACGTTGTGCAAAAGTCCAGGATGAGAGGATCGCTACCAATCACATTGTCAACAATCTGTGAATTTCAGCAATGTTGTCTGGCAAAGACCTTACATTATGCACAAAGGTGTGTTTGCTAGAAATTGTGACAAAGGGGGAAACATTGACTGAATGCATAAATAAATAAATTAATTAATTAAATGAAAAGCTCTGACAGGTTTAAATAATTTTAAAATGTAACAAATATACTCATGTCAAATGTGATGCAGGCATGTTTAGACAGCATGAAAAGAGTAACTAAACAACAGGCTTCAACCTAACAAATATATTTTAAAAACAAGCCTATTGACTTTTATGCAGGTTGTATTTTTTTTTTTAATCAAAAAAGAATGAATTATTGATTCCTTGGCTGCGGTAAAACAATGAAGCATTAGAAAAATGCAATTTAAAAAATTTAAATATTTCTGTTCACTGCTATGCCAGTTGTTCAGATAACAGAAAAATGAACTAGGCTTGTTATCAAACGTGTGCTGATATTCAGTCACTGCATGTAATAAAAAATAATCCCATCCCATTCATTAGAATTAGGCCTATTCATTGTTAATAATTGGTGACATGGCAATGAGGCCACATGTTATAGCCTCAGTTCTGATGTATTACCTTACAGTCAACTTCATAAAATGACAAAACTTTATTTATTTATTTATCAACAGATTATATAACATGTGGCTGGAAATCTTCCAGTACTGCTGGGTCAATTTCAAAACGGAAGAGGGTGGGATTTGTAATAGTTGGGGGTGGGCAGAGTTACAGCGTGTGGTGTCACCGGGCAGTGACAGCACAGCAACTAGGTGACCTGTTTACTGCCTGAATATGTGAATCAGTCTGAAGATGAAAATGCACGAAATGTGAAATAATGTTATTTTCATTCTAGTTAAGATTTACTATAAAACCACTGCGTATCCTACTTATGGAAAGGCGTTCCTGTGGCATTATCGTACTTAATCGCTGTGGAATATGCAAGCTTTGTTGCTGAGCTAACTAGCTAGCAAAGGCCTGGATCCAAACCTCGGAATGGAAGTAGAAATGCATGCGGTGTTTCTGTCGCTTTGAAGCGGAAACCCCGGCCGCGCACTAGATTGTGCCCACTGGATTCGCTGGTTAGCTGCTAAATGATGGGAACGGATTTGAATCGGTAAAGGGTAACGTTAATTTACTTTAAGCAAATGGTTACTTCTCGCGTGTGACGTTATAAAGATTTTTGCGATTCCTTGCTTAGCTAGAACAACCAGCTAACTAACATTAGGTTTATTATCATACCTACCGTGGAAATCTGCCTACACAGTCTGGCTAGCCTACCTGACTGATTCCGCCGTACATTAATATACATTGTAGTTAACGTTTGCTGCCAGGCTAGCTCTATCTTTGACTTCACGGGAAATAATCTTCTGCAGTAATCCACCTACCAAGCAACCACAAAGGTGTGCTACATTTTGTAAGCTTCATTGTAAGAGATCAATGCGTACATGCTAGCTAGCAAGCTAGGCAGCTATTTTAGCAATTCGCGCAATGCCCGGAAAACCTTGGTTACTTAAATCTGATTTAGCTAGCTAGCTAACGTGGCCGCTTTGTGGCTACTGAAGATGGCTTTTCCATTAAAATGTCAACGGTAGTTTCCTGAGTAGCGTTGGACATTAAATAATATAAGTATGATTTGTTATTATTGGTGATGCGTTTCTTATGTTACTATGGGACATTTTGAACATTTCGTTTAAAGTAATTCCTTTTGCTACTTGATCTTTCTGATAAGAACAGTATCTTAGACCTGACCGGAGTTCATCGTAGCGTAAACAAATATGATTGTCTTCCCAAGCCAAAGCGCAAGAGGCTGGTCCTGGTGAATTGCGTTTTCCATTTCGTAACTTACCTAGCTAGGTTTTTGTTCAACAGCAATTATGTGTTTTTGGTGGAAAATACTAGATGATTAGTTGGGACCCACGGTACCATTTTTTCATTTTGTGAATCAACTGTCTAGTTTGCTCTCGACTGGAGGTGTCAACAATCTTTCAGAAGATAGCCAGGTTGTTAACAAGCGGTATGCCGGCAGATAGTTATACCTAATACTCGGTCATCTCACCTTGCGTTTCATATGATCTAGTGATATTTTCATATTTACTTGTAGTGCATGAATTTGGTCAAAAGCTACTAAACTGAATTTGGTTTGTATGTCAGAGACAAACAACGACATACTTTCCGATTATTTATTTTCGAGGGAGTTTCTTGAGAGGACAATCTTGGCTACTGCCTAACTGTAGAATACTGACATTTGAAGCGGAGGTGCATGCGGTAAATCTTTGACCTGGAAAGAAACAGAAAGAAGGACTGCTATCGGGAGAGAAATTCACGGGGCATCCAGCTCTGATCTCAACTTGGTTCAGATGCGAGGAAAGATGGGCACCCCGGGCAGCCCTGTCAAGAGTTATGATTATCTTCTCAAGTTCCTGCTTGTCGGAGACAGTGACGTTGGGAAGGGGGAGATCCTGGACAGTCTGCAGGATGGATCAGCTGAGTCCCCATACGCATACAGCAGTGGTAAGTGTTACTTAGGTCATATTATGTATGAAGTGTAACAAATATGAGTATTGGCATCTGGCCATTCAGCTGACTATAGATCAAAAATTAAGACTTGAATTTTAGATGTTCATCATGAACTGCAGAAATCATGCCAAGAAGCCTGCTACTGTTAATGGATTCTCTTGTGGTGTTGGGGTTTACCTCAGTGCCAGGGATAGCTGAACAATAATGGTGGGTTCTGCACCTTGATTAAATGATGAGAAATGCGCTTCATATTTGTACATTGACTGTGTGCACTCACTGTCAGTAACCCATCAGCCATGGTTTAAAGAGATTTATGTGAGGAAATTGTAGGATTATTGCAGTAATCTATGGCACAATATCTGTAGGATTTACAAGCAGGGTATGAGCTTCATAAAAAAGACTATGTGGGGAAGAGGCTTCATATTTATCATGACTGTGATCAGCTTTAGGCTGTCATTATCAACCAAATGGTAGCCGACCTGGTGTAGTGGCGGAGCTTCACAAAACACCCTTGTAATCCGAGATTTATTAATCCTTTACATTCCCTGGAAATTAGAGCAAAATACAGTGCAAATACTCTTGAAGTTTACAGCACTGTACTACTGGCAGCGCTTTCCTATAACCACCGGATGAGAAATTTGGAAAGCCTGTTCTGATCACTGCACATTGACCATGGCATGTTTTCGGAGTACGAGAGTATCGGCCATTAGGTGTTTTTTAATGCAGTTGTGAGGATGGGGGGCCTGCCACATCTTGACCTCCCTGAAGCTGAGATGTTATCAGATCTGCCTGTCCAGTTGTCTCCCTAAGCACAGGAGCATGTTGAGGCTTGTTTATGCATCGCTTTGGGTGCCGAACAAGTAGGGCAGAACAAAATATCTTACACATTTTTAAGCAGCTACAACAGAAAATACTTCCCCTCTCGCCATGGGGAAATGTAAATGATGATAATTTGGGATTACCAACAGCTTTTAGGGCTGCCTGAAACAGAGGAGACTGAATCTCAGATTTGAGATAACATTATGGCGCACGGGCACTGAAGAGGCCTGAGCTCCAGCACCCTGTTAGCTAAGCGAGGATCCCCAGACTAGAGGACTTCTCAAAGTGAAGGGAAAAGCAGTAGGCCTGGTATCAATGGATTTGTCGCGCTTTAGCATGGAGATGCTGCAACCATGTTTCAGGAATGTTACCTTAGAGTGTGTGGAAACTACTTTTAATATAGGCCTTACCAAAAACATACATTATTATGTGACAAGGATAAACATCTACCATACCAGTCTACTCTTTGTACTTCAGAAGGCTTTCTCTGCTTTGGACACCATAGAATGGTTGGTCCCACTCTTTTAAGAAATGGTCTTAAAAGTTATGTGGACACAGGGTAGGTTTTTGTGATTGTTGTTTAAGTCTTAAATTCCCCTCAAGGCATTTTGCTGCCACAGCAATAAGTCAGAGTGGTTGTCAAGACCGAACAACACTTGTCATAGATTCCCTGCAGAGCTCAAGGAGATTGTCAAAAGTCAGTGAAAAATATTCAGCTTTTTTCCTCTTATCCCTGGAGGCAAATTTGGCCTGGCTGTTGAGATAAATATTTCATACATCAAATATATAATTCATTACTACCAGTGCTGTGTCTTTTCATAAGAGTGTAGGAGTATGAATCATTAAAGTCTTTGTAGAAATCTTCTCATCAGGAGAATGTGAAGAAAAGGCTATCTTCTCTTTTGTAGATTTCTGAAGCCCTTTTCCCTGAGGAATTATTCTTAAAGAGGATACTGTTCAGTTTGTGTGATGGAGATCTAAAGGCTGTAGGCTATATGAGGCATTTCAGCTTGAAAGAGAAAGGAAGGCAATTTGTGGATACACTGCCGGTAACAAAGCAATAGATTTTGTATTTTAAACAGTTTTTAAAATAAATACTGTAAGAGAAGAGGGCAGACTAGGGTTTAGCAGCCCCCCCCCCCTATTTTAACCTCCAGGCACCACATGACAGCCATTTAAGGTTGATATGGAAAGAAGACTGTTTGTTGAATGGACTATTGCGTCGCTGCCACTGTTACTCAAGGAAAGTAACGGCACACTGTCAACCGTTTCACCCGCCTCCCAAGATTAATGGAGCCCTTTAGCCCAAGGTTCATTTTGTGGGTCGGGTTTCATTGGGGCTGTAATCCTCCACGGCTGTGTGTCTGCAAGCCGGGAGAATGTTGTTATTGCCATGCCCATGTGAGGTGTAGCGCCACTGCTGTAGGGGCCACTTAATCATCTCTGTTTTAGCGGTTACCTGTTGAGCAGCCTGGGCCCTGAAGCATGATGCCACAGAGTTCAGGGAGGTCAGAGTGCAGCTTCAAACTGGATTTGCCCCTGTCACTGGCTATGGCCCACATATTACTCCCTTCAACAGTGTCAGCAGTTAGTATTGCTAGAGAAAGGACATTATTTTCATCGGATAGGGATTATTTGATTTCTCTAATGTTATAAAACATTCTAAAATGCTACATCTGTGCTACAAGCTGTGAGAGATGTCTTCAGATTACTGTGTAGCCAGTAATCTCCCCTGTACCTGTGTTTAGGTCATCGGGTGCATCTCTATGAGCACTGCAGTTCTGTGCTTGTTATGTTATTATCAGATATCCTCAATGTCAAAACTTGTTTCTCAGAATTAAGAAGGAGATTGCTTTAGATAGCTTTTAGTACACATGAGAAGCCTATCACTTTGTTCAAAATTTCCTGTTCTTAAAGAGGTACATGCATACATTTCTCAGTTTAATGGGTTTGGAGTGAATTATTGCCTTGAGCTCAGATGGTGTTCAGTCAATGCCTTTTGAGGCCAGTGTTCAAGATCATTCAATGCCACCTGCTCCCGCTTATATTAAATTGTTCAGAGGTCTGTTTCTGCATAGAGAAGGAACACAGGTTCAGTGCTGCTCTAACAGTCTCAAATGTAAGGGCTGCACTTTGTTTACAATCCAGAATGATGAATCTGATGCAGAACTGTGTGATTTGTAAGTACTAAGCAAATGGGAAGGTATCATCTGGGATAAAAATGACTGCATTGCATCTCAGCACAAAATGATTGTCCTTAAGGCAATTATGCTTTTGAATTTTGTACTCAATCTCATGTGACAGTGGGAATTTCACGTATGTGCATTTCCACTAGCAAGTCTGGCCAATCCAACCCCCGAACGAAAACATAAAAATTCAGCAGTAACAAATAAAGGTAAAATAAATAAGATACAGCTTTTGCTTCAGTTGAAGTTGTTGAACCTGATTTGGAAACTTGTAGGGACTTGCCTTGTAGCTGTATGGAAAGTTAACTCTGCTAGCTAGCAGTAGGCTAACTAGTAGCTTTAAATATACGTAATCACAACTCAATTTATCTGGGTGGCTTGTTAAGCTCTATTCATAATTGCAGATGGGGGTTCTAGATTGAAAAATAGGCTATCTCTTGTTCCCAAATGCCTCATTTGTAAAATTTAAAATGTGAAATATTTTTAGATTCCTTGTTTGATGTGGACTGTTTTCTGAACACACGGATAAACTACAAAGCTTGAGGTAGCCTATATTATTAGTGTCTGTATCCAAAGTGTATTGCAAATTGGCTTTAAAAATGACTGGCACAGAAGATTTCATAGATATTGTTTGAGAAGACCGGTGAAAATCACTTGGGTTCGTCTCTCAGGGAGAGAGAAAAAAGTGCAGTAATCAAATGAGGTTTTAGGGAATCTTAACTGTGATGAACAGAAATGACATGTATAGTGAATCTTTCCCCTGCATTACAGTTTAGGTTTTCAAGTGACTGAAACAGTACAAGCATGCATGTCTCCCACTCCTACCTGGCTTACTGACCGACTGGGGATGGTGCTGTCTCGGGTAGGCCCACATGTAGGTGGTAGTGAGGGGGAGAAACATGTCTGTTGTATCTGTTTCTGTCTGCTGGTTTATCCCCCTACTGTAGCTCTGCAGTGAAGCTGTGGCTCTTGCCCATGGATGTCCTGTCACAGAATCATCAGAGCTTCAGAGCCCTTAACTGCTCTCCTAGTCTCTCTGCTTCACTGGTCAGGCAGATTTAGTCTAAAGTTAGTTTGACCCACTTGGGAAATGCTTTTTAGCACGCGTAAATAAACAGTATAGATGAAACGTGGACTATTATTGTGCATGGGTGTGATTGTTTTTTTCTCTCCCTTTCTGTTGGTTGTGTTGGCTGAAGTCGTGCTGGCAATGTAAGCAAAGGATGTGGTGTTTACACGGGGCATAATAACACAGAGAGCTCTAAAGATCACACAGCTGCGCACTGTTTCCACAGATCCTCCTCCATCTGGATTCAAAAAGTAAATGGCACTAAAGCCATGTTTTTATCCCAGAGATTTCAGTTTCTGTGTCCCCCAGACACCTCAACTCCAGTTTAACTTGTCGAGATTGAAAGGGAAGCACAGAATAGTTTTTAAAATACAAAATTACACCTAAATTCCATAATGGCTCAGAACCATGCTAGGCAGAAAGACCAATAGAACAATACAGGGAACCTGTTGCATGTATAGGCTAGTTTATGAAGAATAATCGACCATTATACAAACTGGATAATTGATTGAGAATTTTGACATCTGTGGGTTAAACAGGCTTAGGAAGCTTTGTTTGAAATGTGCACTTGGACATTGTCCTGTTTGGCAGAGGTCCTGTTGTACTCTGCTGCCATGTAATTCAAACATTCAAAATAAACTCATAAGGAGTCCAGTTACACTCATACTACTTCTGTGATATTGTATTAAAATTAATTTTAAAAAGCAGCATTCCATACAGTAAATGTTTTGCATTGTTGCCACTTGGCAATATGATTGGAATGAAACAGTCCTGATATTACATCAATACTCATTAAAGGGATAATTATTTTTATAAAAATTATTTTTATCCAGTGAATGATATTTTATGAAGTTTATAATGATCCTCAAGTGTTGCAATTGCTGGTATAAATAGGATCATTTATTCCCAATTATAAACATACAAATCAGCTTTTATGTCATGACAGTACTTCCTTGTGGGCAGCAGTCTGAGGTTGTATGCACTATAGGAAATTGTTCTAGTAGAAAACAAGATTACACTTAATTTTGTAAGGAGTAATTGGATCATGTACACACCTACAACCCCTGGAAGCATAATGTTGCTCTACAAGCTGCTTTGAAATTGCATAAAGTGTAGTTCGACCAGCTCTGTAAAATTTTCATTTTTCACTTGAGCAAGCCTTTGGGTGGAGGGGAAAGGAAAAGAAAACGAGTGACTGTACTGAAGTAGACTGCCGCACTACTGGTTTGGCAGTGCTGTTGTAGTAAGAGCTGCAGTTTCTGCCCTGATTTCATGGGGAAGGATACATACTGTGTGATGCACTGTCTTCACCACACTTTGCAGGTATGATGGATTGTGACAAAACTTTGAAATGAAGCTAAAATAAAAGAAGAGGTGATAGGACATTCCAAAAACGTAGTTTGATTCAAAATGAGAAAACGTGATGTAATCGATCAGGTCAGAGGATAAGGCAATATTTTTCTAATTTATTTTCATAATGGTAAGCGTATAAAAATATAACTGACATGGTTATTACAGTCATATAGGTGGTCGCAGTAAGGTAAAACAAACAAACTAAAAAAAAAACCCCTGGTGTTTATGAATCTGAAAACATTAAAGCATAGTCAGCTGTGATATCCTCACATAAATAGATGGTAAGTTTCACAAATAACCCCACAGACATTTTCCTCTTTGGAGATGAAGTGATTGCAGCTGGCCTAATTCTTAAATCTATGTACTGAACTAAGGATTTGAATCTCCCAGTTCGAAAAATATGAAAGAAGGTTATTGAAATACATCTGTTTTGATATTGGGACAGAAGTAACTACATATGAATGAGCAATCTGTACTCTGCAGTGGTATGTGAGTTGGTTATACTGCTCTAACACCATAAATAAGAGCTGGGACTATCTTGGAAAAAGCTGGCTGTTTTGTTGAGCCATGAAGCCGTCTGATGTAAATTTGACTCGTGGCAATAGCTCCACAAAGACAGACACTGAAAGGTCCTACCGTCTGTTAATCACATGTATCTTTTTCAGGGATCGACTACAAAACCACCACGATCCTGCTGGATGGGAGAAGAGTCAAGCTGGAGCTGTGGTATGTGTGCCCTGTGGTCTCAGCACTGGGCTTGGCTGCAGTACTGCCGGCCTGTAGAAGCAGACCAGTGTCCATTAAAGTCTTTGTTCCCATGTTGTTCCTGTTGTTGCCGTTTGCTCTTGACATGCGGTTGCAATCTGTTTCAGTCAGATCACAGAACTGTGTTTTTGATGACCATGAAAACTGGCACCAGGTACCGTTCTGTGATGCACTCCTCCACTCTGCCCGTTCTTTGTGTCTTCAAAGCAGGCCTAAATTATTCATTTTTACCTTAGTCAGCCCACTAATGAAACTGCCCTCATTGATTATGGCTGCCAGTGGAAAGAATTTGGCATTGGCCAGAATATCCCGTCAGGATCTTTTGTCTCTGAACACTGCGGTTTGCTGGAATCTAGATTCTGCCCTTTGTGTGTTGGCAGATTAATAAAATCAATGAGCTTCCCCTAGAACAAAGCTGGCAGAGTGCGGCGGAGGACACAAGCCCTGCAAATGGCATTGGCGAACGCACAGGATTATGAGTGTCCCTGCCCTCTCTTTTAAGAAGATTAGCGTTAGCATGTTTGACCGTAATTGCGGGCTCCCACAGCATCACAAATAAAGGATGAATTGGCCAACTGGCAGATGCTGGCGCCGGATCTGTGATTAATCTCTGAATGTTAGTGTTTTCTGTTGCTTTTTGGCAAGTGGAAAGAACATCTGAGGCCTTTTTCTAATCAGTTTAGCTTTAGGGGTGACTCACCCCCCTGCAAGTCTGCATGTCTTTGACTTTGTGAAATTGCTCATATTAAAATTATATGGGTCTTAATGTAGGACATCCATCTCCAGATATATTATCACCATCCAGCCGGTGGGCTGGAATTCTGGCACTTAATGGAGAAAAAATATACTGCAAGATTTATTATTTATTTTTTGCTTGTCTGCTTTGTACATATTGTTTGTTTTACACTTGCTTACTCAGATTTTTTTCCCTTGTAATACTCTAATAAGCAGAAGGGAGTCTTGTATTACAATCACTTTTTCATTTGGCTGCTGCTGGAGAGTTAGCTGTAAGTGGTGAGACATGATTGGCACATATTGGCCCCAGGAAGGAACATTCCTCAGTGCTGGGCGCTTTACCTTATTATATTACCTGCGGTTTAGAGTATCCATGATTACATCAGACAGCTGTTGTTACTATAAAGCTCAGATGGTTTGTGTCCTGATATTTATAGTACATATATATTTCAGAAGCCTAATTTAGAATTTTTGAATCTGCCATAGAATCCCCATATTGCCCCAGCCCAACAGCCTGCTTATGTAAACTGATTAGCTCAGTGAGACCTGGTCTCTCTCTTTATTGACATTTCTACTGGAAACCAAGTGCTTTATCTCACACTAGAGTGAAGATTTACAATGGCTCAGAAATCAATCAGGGAGATTTTATAGTGCTGAATAAACAATGCCGTCCCAATGGGGGTAAACCTGGAGTTATTACAAGAATGCTCAATCAGCCTTATCTTAACAAAGATCCCTTCTCCAGTAGTCACATGTTCACAGTGTAATCAGTCACATTGGTGTACGTTCCGAGATTTATCGATCAGTCTGCTTCGCACCGAAATATTTGTGTTTTAGAACATCCCAGGAGTAGATGAGAAATCTGTTAGTCCTGGTGGGAGTCCACACCTTGGGATCAAATAAGGTTCTTAATGTGGCATATTTTTTTATCGCTTACCTTTAGATAATGTGACAAGTTGGACAGATTTCCCCTTCAGTAGGGGTGCAATGTTTCACCAAACCCATGCGTTGGTTCGAGTCACTGTTTTGTGTTACCGTTTTGGTTTGAGTCTGTGCCTGTTTGGTAAAACAGAGAAAAGGTAGGCTATCTAAAAGCCAATCTAATTTTCATTTATTTGACACAGGTTTTCACCGTTTTTCTTTCAAAAGGAAACTGTTATTTTCAAATATTAAAAAAATAAGAGGCTAAGGTCTATTTACATAAAATGAGACATAAACTCAACCTGCGTTAGACTGTATAAACAAGACATGAAAGAGTACATTCATTAATTTTAACACCAGATTAACCCCTTTGCGCAGATGCCAAATCTGGCCACTTCTCACCCTTTTAGGGGATATTCTATTTAAGGCTTCATAACTCCAGATGTGAGCATCACAGAGACTTGAAAATTACTCTAGTGTATTTTCATAATTTAGGTATAAATAAAGCCTCACAAATACAAAGAAATGTACATGATGGTGTTCTCCTTTAGTTTGCAATAAAATGCTGAAAGTCACAAATGTTGAGAGAGATAAAACTATACATTTCCTGAATCAGAAACCTCTTGACCACAAATGTGCTAAATATGAGACTGATATGCAGAACTACTAAAGATCTATGAGGCAAAAAGTAAGCAGTGTACCCTAGTGTCTCAAAATCTATCCACAATGGCTAAATTGTGCATTGCTTACAAACCATAAAATAATCATATGTTTCACTGCAAATGAACTGTTTTGGCTCATGAAACTCACTTTTGCAACCTCTTCAAGTGGGAATTTTGACCAGTATAGGATATCTAGGGATCCAAAAACCTATCAAAAACCTCCAATAAAATTAATGCTTTTTGTTCTTTATAAAGCATTTAAATTTATCAATTTTTCACCAGAGCCCAACCAGTCATATGTGCCGTGGGTGGTGAACTGAATGGTTCGTTTTTTTTACATGAATCGTTGCATCCCTACCTTCCAGTGACATTTAAACTGAATGTCAAGAGCAAACTTCTTAACATTGTCGTGGGTAGCGTACAGTTGCTAGTTAGGCTGTTTGCTTATATTGACAATTTTACTGATGGTAACAGTAAGCTCGACTGCACTCCTGCATAATACTTTCCTCAAAGCAATTGGATGAAAATCCAGGAGCGGGTTATGGCCATCTGTGTGTCTGTTATCACCAGCCACTGATAAGGAGCCCTTCAAGCGTGCAGCAATAAACATCCATATATAAATAATCTAGGGTCTCACACAGGGTGGGGAAGAGATCTTGTTTAAGCCAGCAAACCATTTAACCGTGACTTTTATTGTATTTTAGTAATAGTGGGATTGAAATGGCCCTTTGATAAGTGAAATCAGCACAGCGCTAAATTATTTGTGTTTGGGTGGGGCGTGGTACAGTCCGACGGACTCTTCAGCTGTGTATAAGTCCCCCTGCCCTGCATGGACGAGAGTTTCAACCCCTGAGGCATTTGGCTGAGATGACTCATGCAGCTCACACACGGGACTGCAGTGGTTTTGACTGTCTGTTTTGTCTCTGTCAGGGACACCTCAGGGCAGGGCAGATTCTGCACCATCTTCAGATCCTACTCCAGAGGCGCACAGGTGAGGAACTTGGGAGTTTGTTTGTTTGTTTATTTGCATCCCCATTAGCTACTGTATTGTAATGGTAGCTACTCTACTGTTTGGTAGAGGATTATGCTTTCATTTCTGTCTTAAGGGCTACGTGGTTCTATAAAATGTAGTATTTATTAAAATAATTTCAAATTTAGCATTTATTAGTTCATTTTGACCTCTTTCTGGTAAGTGTGGAGGGAGTACTGAGCTGTGGAGAGGAACAGGCCCTGATCGTCAACTTTGCTGGTGTCCTATGAAATAGGGTTTATTAAACATTGTCCAATTTCAGACTTCAGTGTCCTTATCTGAGGTTACTGCTGTTTTAATAAATGATAAAGTGAAGTTTGAAGAGCACAACTGAGCTGTTAACTGTAGGCAGACTTTGTCTCTTTAACAACTGTGGCGGCTGCCTGCATGATACAAACAAGCAATGAATTATGCTCTCCTCATGTTCTGCTCTCCCAAGGGAATCCTGCTGGTCTATGACATCACCAACCGCTGGTCCTTTGATGGAATTGACCGCTGGATCCGGGAGATCGATGAGGTAATGGGTTTTTTTAATTACCTTTTTCAGCTTTCCATTATTCTTTCTCTGTGTGGTGTTGAGCATAGTTTTATGTACATCTCAGAGTGCTCAGGCAGCTGGAACTTGGGTTTTTTGGCTCTGGGTGAGAGAGAAGTTACGAGAGATGCCTCCTGTCTGACTGGCCCCTGGGCCCAGCCTGCTGAAGTGCGCAGAAAAGTCCCTGTCCAGGGTCTCGGTGTTAAAAACAGCAGAGAGAGCACAGGCTTCAGAAGCAGCCCAGAGTGTTGGAATGCAGGGCACGGCTTCTCCCTCGCCTCTGTCCACTTCCTGCCTTTCCTTTCCTGCCCACTCTGCGGAAGAAGCCTGCCTAGTTCCCTGGGAGGACGTCCTGTGGGGGCTGGGATGTGTGTGCGTGTGTGCGTGTGTGCGTGTGTGCGTGTGTGCGTGTGTGCGTGTGTGTGTGTGTTTTGTGCGAGACATCACTCTTTCCTGCTCCACCTCTGCAGCACTCCAGCAGGGTGGAAGTGGACAGATGTTTCAGAGCGTCAGCGCTCACTCTGTGTAGGTCAGCTCTTCTCTGTTCTCCTGCGTTCTTGCGGGCCCCATTACCTGACTGGCTCAGGACACGGGACTTTACGCTGCTAGGCAGTTGAACAAGAAAGAGTATGGCCTTCGGACAGAAATTGTACTGTACCTTTTTCATGTAAGATGGACTGGTTAATGCCATTTAGGGCATCTCACCACATCACCTCACATTTAGTGTATTCAGTTTCAGTTAGGCCGGAATAGGTTTACAGATTAAACGTACCGGCCATGTATTTGCTAGCGTTGAGTATGGCGGACAGAGCGGGATTAAACTGAGCGGTAGCCCATCCCAGCCAGCCTTTACGCTGTTGATTGACACTTCCCTGGTTTTCCTGTGTCCAGCATGCTCCAGGTGTGCCGCGCATCCTGGTGGGCAACCGGCTGCACCTGGCGTTCAAGCGGCAGGTGCCCACGGAGCAGGCGCGGGCCTACGCCGAGAAGAACGGCATGACGTTTTTTGAAGTGAGCCCCCTGTGCAACTTCAACGTGATCGAGTCGTTCACCGAGCTGTCCCGCATCGTGCTGATGAGGCACGGCATGGAGAAGTTCTGGAGACCCAACAGAGGTGAGCAACGTGGGAATGCGTTTCACACAAACATGCTCGTACATATATACGTGTGTATATATACACACACATGGTTGTGCATACGCACACGTACACACACACAAATACACACTGTAGTACACACACACAGACAGTTGTACACACTCACACGCGCGGTTGTACACACACATGCACACACACGTGTGTATACACACACGCACACACACACGGTTGTATGCATGCACGCACACACACACGTGTATACACACGCACACACACACACGGTTGTACGCATGCGCACACACCGCACACGGTTGTACACATCCACACACACACGTGCACACGCACACTCAGTATTGGCACAGGTTGAGCAGGTCTGCCGCAGTGCTGTGATGACTAGGCCATTCAGCTGACTGGGAGTTAAAGCGGACTATGGATTCTATGGACTCCGGTGCTGCAAGAAGCAAAGGAAGTGCCTAACTCAGCATAGCTCTCCATCCACTTCCAGTAACCACCTTCAACCGCATTCAAACCAGCAGTATTTAATTAGAGACTGAAGATCTCTAGTACAGACTGTACTGTTCCTCTCTTTACGCCACTCAAGGGCATTACCTGTTAGCGCACATTAGGCATCAACATTCTTTCATTGGCCAAGTTCGGGCTTGAGTGCTCTTAATGCACTTGGATGCTGCTGCTGTTAATTTAATTTTCATACATATTCAGTTTCACTGCTTAAGTTTTCAGAAGTTCATACCCATAAAAGCTCAAAACGAATAGCGATTTTCCATTTAAAGGACATCCAGGGTCATTGCCTAAAGCACTATCAAGACAATGTCTTTCTGTCAGAGGTTTGTTTTAAAAAGTGGTACCTTTATTTAACTATATGGGTCAACTGAGGACTCGATGCTCATGGCGCTGACCCAATGCGAAAGGAATCAGGGTATTGGGTAGCCCAGTGGTAACCAGTCCTGTTCCTGAAGATCTACCATCCTGTAGGATTTCATGACCCTACTAATGAGCAGCTCAACAAGACCTCTGACCATTGAATGAGGTGTACTTTGTTAGGGTAAGAGTGACAGCCTACAGGATGGTAGATTTCCATGGACAGGGTTGGTCACCACTGGTGTGGCCAATCAGAACTGGGGGGATGAGCAGTTAGGCAGATGCAGAGAGGCAGTCTTGTGAGAAATTTACTCTGGCTGCGAGGTTAGCGCTCCTGCTCTTTCAGGGCCTCGGTTTAGCATCTCATCTGAAGGGTGGCTCCTGTCTCCATCACTGTGCTGGGCTTTTGGATTTAAAAAATACTGCACCAGAAGCATGAGTGCTACCCTACTGTCCTAGCAGCACCTATTCCAGCCACTGCGTATCTTTCCCAGGAGATCTCCCATCCTCTTAACTGTTAAGGTACAGGGTGGGATGGCTGCCAGCTGATTTTACTATCACTTAACATGTCGATGTCCTTACAGTACTGACGAATGCTTGCTACATCTAACTAAATTCTTTCTGTGCGTTTAATTTTCACATTTAATAATAAACAAGTGTTTTGCCTTTCCCATAGAAATTCAGGTAAACACTGAATTTTTTAGTTAGACATTCTTTCTTTGAATTAGTCATTTTTAGGTATTTATGAGTCTTAAAATTCCGTTGAGTAAATTGATATGTGAAATATTGACAGGTAAGTATATATGGTATTATATTTAGAACCCCATTGCAGCAGATTTGAATGAACTTTCAGTAATGCTAGTTCGAAAAAGTCTTGGGAGAACACAAAGAAAACATTTGCCGTTTCTTAATGCTAAGGCTGGCATCTAAAGTTGTGCAAGATCACCCTCTGCTGGGATGATGTAGAATTCCAAGTTTGGGTTTTTTGATACAATATTGCTCTGATCATGTAATTATGCAAATAATTGCATGCTGTTTGTTTGATTCCCCAATCAAAATTGTTTGTTTGCGAGGACGGGTAAATAAGTCCTAAGATTTGTTGTGGCAGTGGGGTTGTATTTTTTTTTTTTAAATAATAAAGCCTAGTGCTCATTTGCCATTCAAAGAAATACTGCTGTCATATTGCCATTAAGCCTTTTTGTGCACAGGAAGTGATGTGTTTGTTCCAAATGTGTGTTGTCTGTCTGTAGTGTTCAGCCTCCAAGACCTGTGCTGCCGTGCCATTGTGTCCTGCACCCCAGTCCACTTAATCGACAAGCTTCCCCTGCCCGTGGCCATCAAGAGCCACCTCAAGTCCTTCTCCATGGCGAACGGCATGAACGCTGTGATGATGCATGGCCGCTCCTACTCGCTAGCCAACCCTGCAGGAGGCAGCAAGGGCAACAGCCTGAAGCGGCCCAAACCCGTCCGGCCTCCCCAGAGCCCCCCTCAGAACTGCGCCAGGAGTAACTGCAAAATCTCTTAGCGTGGGGTCCAGGGCACTGCGCCCCGCACCCCCTCCAGTTCCTCTCAGGGCTACAGAGTTCGGACTGTGCGCTGGCCCGAGACAAGAGTCCTGCACCTTCCTGCTACAGAGATTATGCTCTCCTAGGAGAACTGACAGAGCTCCGCCCACTGAGGTGTTCATTGGAGCTGACAGGACTGAGAGCAGCCAATCAGGCCCGAGCCTTGCCTCTTCAGTCACCCACCCACCTCTTCTTCAAGTCTGCTCCTTTGGCATGCTGGAGTCATTCAACACTATAGTCAGGGCTGGGACTATTTTACTGCATTGTCTTTTAATATATATTGCATATGTACTTGATATTTAACAGGCAAAATTGCAAATGATTTTGTGTCATTTTGTTTTTGTTTTTTTGGTTTTTTTGCACTGAAGTTCTTCTTGTGCTCTGTCTTGTTTTGAAGAATCCACAAAAGAGCAACAAGAAGTTTACATTTTCCCTGCCTACTTCTCATTCTGCCCACAAATTTGATTCTGCACTCTTAACTTTTCAGCATGTATTCTTAAACCTCTCATAACTTCCTATACGGTTACCCATCTTTCATATGACTGCATGGTATTTTTCAGTTTTCCATGAATCTTATGAAATCCTTCTATTAATGCTTCATTTGAACAACATGCATAGTGTGGAATGTTGGGCTGAGTTGGTGTTGTGGTACTTTGTGTCAAGTGAAAATCACTTGCAAACAAGGTTTACCATAAAATGAAAGGTGTCAGTTCCCTGAAGGGCTTTGTTTGGAGTATGTGCTTGGCAGTCTGGAGCTCTGCAATATTGCTTTATTTTGTTGCAGATAATTTCTCATTGCTGCTAAGCAACAGGATCAAACTTACCTAAACTTTTTCTTCTTTTTCAATTTCATGTCCATTAGAACATGATTTACAAACAATCTCCTTTGTCTGTAGGAGCACCTTTTGTTCCTCATTTTAAACTGCCCTGGATTTTTGGGGAAGCGTTGCCCTGTGTCCTCTTCCTCTGATTAGCGATCCAAACTATTTTGTTTATGTTGTGCCACACAGCTCAGCTAGAGGCACTTTTCAAACGTCAAAGGCAGGAGATGATGTTTTGGGAGAGAATCCAGAGCAGGCGTTCAGTGTCTGTACATTGATGATGGCTCTATCGGATTTTTCTCTTCACAATACCTAACAACATGCCCAGATGTGCTTTTATCTGAACAATGAATCTGCTTTAGTTACCTACCAGGTTGTTTTTTCTCTATGGTGACCGCATATCTCAAGTCATTTAGTGAACCCTCCCCCTTCTGATCCCTTTTCCCGAGCACCCACTTGTGCCAAAACTCTTGGGTTAAAAAACTCACTTGAAGAACAGTGCAATCCCAATTTATCTCCATCTTCAGTTCTGATGAGCTTATGCAGTCATCTGTTTAACTTCACCTGTCACCTTTTTCTAATTCTGGCTGGCTGGTTTTTTTCCTGTTTACCGCATGTAACAGCTTTTTCCCCTGTTAGAAATCATTTTGTGCAGAAATCAGTATTATTACATGTGCTCCAAAATGATTTATTTTTATTTTTACTTCAAACATTTTTAAATACCCATGGAACAAACTTACGTTTTAAATGAGGGCAGTATTTGAAAGTGTTGCCAAAAGTGAGTTGTAGATATTGAAGAATGGCAGTGGAGTTCTGACACTATAAAGCACATTAAATAAGACTAGATTGACCCAACATGTTTGCTTTTGCACGCATCGTAAACGTTGCCATCGCAAAATGGTGTTCAGTGTTGTCAGCTCATGAATAACCTGAAGCATTTATTATTGTGATGCACAGCACCTTTTAACCTCAGTTAAACTCAAAACTCTGCTTGTTTTGTGCTCAATCTGTGTATCTGTGGGCTTGATTACAGTTATTGCAGCACAACCAGGCCTGCTTGCTTTGATTTTATTTTCTCCAGCTGGCAATTAATCTATTCATAATCAGTGCTTTTGAGAACACCATTATAGTTTATGTAAAATCTGTAGTTATTTCTTCCCTCTCCCCCATTGAACCACAAATACTCAGGGACCAGTGTAGCTTCCTCTTGCAGAACCAGCCAATGAAGTCAAGTGACTGAGCGTTGGGTCTGTTTGAAGAGGACGTTTCATTATTATTTTTACATTTTCACACAAAGGCATACACGCTACCCCTGCTGTTTTTTAAAAGGTCGAGTGTAGCCATTACATTGGGAATTTGAGAAGTGGCACAGGAAGGAGAGAGTTGCCTGAGTGGAGTCTGCTGCAGTTAAGAGCCTGACAGAAGCTGTAACATGGTGGCCTTTTGTTCTGTGTCTGACCTCGACAGCACATCAACTACGACCTTCCGCTGCACCTGTATTCCAAGGCCTTTGGAGGCCTTATATGACTAATCCATATGGACTGGAACCTTGTTCGTTTTTGTCGTTAAGGCTGTTTAACACCCACTCCCCACCACATAACACGCCCACTGGTATAGTAAACAAGGAGTCCGATGAGAAGGGTTGGGTGAACTGTTTTTATAGTCTTTCCTGGCCTTTTTAATCACACACATTGGTCCATGAGAACAGATAAAGGTTTTCTGATAAATTGTAATTATTTGAAAGGGAATGTTTGGCAGGGTCTGTTTAATGAATGCTTAAAACCCAATTAGAGTAACATTCCCAGATATGTTTGGGTGGGAACCTGCCACTGTTCGCTCAAAACTGCTGTTAAAATCCGATTTATTTTTATCTCTTCTGTGGGTAGGGTAAAGGGAAATGTAATATTTTGCTTATTCACCTGTAAACACTATTTTCTTGTGGTTTAAGCTGCTGGGTAACTTTAAGAATATGTAAGTATTCAAAAAAGAAAAAAAAAACTTGTGTTTTTTAAATTATTTTTTTGACTGTACAGTTGCTTGTTGATGAAAGGCAAGACATTTCCCAAAATAAAGTTGTTAACAATATGATTCAACTTTTCTTTCCAGCTGGTGATTTGCAACGTTATGGTTATGAAAGAGCATAATGCAAAATTTTCATTCTTGTGATCTTTTCCAATGTCTGTGACAGGGTTGGGGGAGGTTTACTTGGTGCTATTGAAGGCTTTATCTTAACGCGGTCAGTGCACAACTGTGGGAATTTCTTTTCCCCTTTGTCCCCTTGTGAGGTTTTTGTCCTCTCGTAAACCGGCTCTGTCAGGCCCATGCTCAAGTGCAATAAAACCATGGGGCGCTGAATTGATTAGTCTCCCTAGTGTTGTTGGACGTCCTCTGCCTCGCCCTGACTAACCAAGGACATCTCTCCCGTGCTTGAATATGGAGGTCAGGAGTCACGCGAAGGTTGAAGGGTCACCTGCGATCAAAAGAAGGGGAGTAACTTCTCAGGGTCTGTGGGGGACGCGAATACAAAGCCGTGTCGTAGACCATAGAAAATCTCACTCTTTACGCCTTTCCACCTGACCGTGGCATCTCAAAGCTTTGTGTGAATTAGTGATGGTGCATCACCTCCGAAAGTCTAGACTTGGATGGACGATAAAGAAACATGTTTGTTTATATATTTAAACCACAGTATTAAAATTTGCAGGTTCCGGTCAATAGCCTAGATCGTGTTGCTGTTGCGTGTGCATTAAAGCGAACCAGACCAGGAAATGTTCCAGCAAAATGACAGCCATTTGAATTGTAGGCCTATCGTTAAATTATTTGAAATTCACGTTGATATTTACATGTGGCCATATTGAATTTGCTTATCGATCTTTATTCTGGATTCAGTTATTCGAAACACGTTGATGCGGTCTGTGCATTGCTAGATTATTGCGACTGTGAGACAGACTATAACATCCCGCCGCAGACACGCTCAGTCAGTGCTTGCCACATAATGGCTACCCGTCGCACATTTTTCAGGATCTTGATGTCCGAGCTCGGGAAGTAATTGATTTCCCACAGAGATGTTTGGCCCCGTGTTAAGCTGTTCGGACAGGACGACTGTGGGCCTCATCGTTCCTTTGATGTCTTTACAATGTTTGTCCAGTTGCTTAGCGCAGGGTGTTCCTTAATAAAACTCTTAAGACGCTGGACGTGTATGGGGGGCGGTCAAAGGGCTGCCCTTTCTGACTCCTGGAACATAAGGACCAGATTCGCTCTTTTCACGTTTGCGCCATACTCGAGCACAGCTTCGTCCTGTTACTCTCAAAGCCAGCAGGAAACGCTTTACTAGTCGAATTTATCGTACCTGTTTTAAAATTATTTGTCATTTGAAGCAATTCCTCGCGTCGTACACGGAAGCTTTGGAGTTTTGTTGTCCGGACAAATATTTTACATTTTCCAGCGGAGGCTACGAGAGAGGTGAATTTAATGCGGGACAATAGTCAATGTACTCAATGTGAAGCCGCTTTGGAAAACAGTTCATCTCAGCGTGCAACAAATTGGCCATTGTATATATGTTACGGTATAATCATATACATGCTCGTGAACAAATGCTTTATTTGTTGTAGCAGCAGGAGTTATGCAATTAGTTAGCGCTTGGTGGCGAAGTAAACATTTTGCAACAGGTTTAAAATGAGCAGAGTCCTCAATCATCGGGAGAAAAAGGCTGATCTTTATGCTGATGCACATTGGATACAAACTGTGAATTCTGGTGGAATAACGATTGGGGTACTTGGTTTGCCTGCTTTTTTATTTTGGGTTTTCATCTGCTCTTTGCCAACACAAACTTTCGGCGCAAGTCTGTCTGGATCTAAAGCCGATCACCCGGGTGTTTGTCCGAACAAGTTGAATGCTAACCTGTGGGTTGATGCGCAGAGCACCTGCGAACGGGAGTGTCTTGTAGACCAGGTGAGACCATGTTTATCTAACGTGTTCATGTTGAGTCTCATATTTTTGCATTGTCACAATGAACAGGTGAAACATAGGCTGCTATAGCTGAGTTTAAAGCAGACCAAATTAACTGCTGTGAGCAGTGTGAGTATTTAGCACATTCTATATTATTGTTCACTTTTAGGCTATTTTAGACACCCTGTTCATATTTTGTAACTACATTATTTAGTTTAATAAGATGAATTATTTTTTTGGACAGAATTGTATTGTTTTTGATGATGTCATATATTAGCAGTGTACAAATAGAATATAGTTTAGAAATGTAGTGATAATTCCCCGTCCCTGTATCTCTGCCATTCTGGACAGGATTGTGCAGGATTTGAGAAGTGTTGCACCAATGTATGTGGACTGCGCAGCTGTGTGGCTGCTCGCTTCTCTGACGGCTCCTCTGCACAGACAGACGGTCAGGGTAGAGGGGAGGGCGCAGGAGGGAGAGGCAATCCTGCCAGCTGCCATGGCTTTGTATGCAGCCAGCAAGGGTCCACGTGCGACGTGTGGGAGGGCCAGCCGATCTGCAAGTGCCAGGACCGCTGCGAGAAGGAGCCAAGCTTTACGTGTGCCTCTGATGGGCTGACCTACTTCAATCGCTGCTACATGGATGCAGAGGCCTGCATTAGGGGAGTCACTCTGACTGTGGTCACCTGCCGCTATCACTTGGCCTGGCCACACACCAGCCCCCTGCCAATGGACACAACTGCACATCCAACACCTACCTCATCACTGGAGGATCCACTCCCACCCACGCTCTATAGCAACCCCAGCCACCAGTCAGTCTACCTAGGGGGCACAGTCAGCTTTCACTGTGATGTCATAGGAATCCCAAAGCCGGACGTTACCTGGGAGAAACAAACCGAGCGTCGCGAGAGCCTCATTATGAGACCCGATCAAATGTATGGCAACCTGGTCATCACAAACATTGGCCAGCTGGTAATCTACAACGCCCAGGCCCGGGACACTGGCATCTATACGTGCACCGCCCGCAACTCGGCTGGGATCCTGCGCGCAGATTACCCGCTGTCTGTCATCCGCCGCTCCGAGGACGACCTCTCGGAGGACGCCGAAATGAGCATACCTATGGGGCGCCCCTTCTCCCCAGCCGACTGCTTGGCGGAGGTGGACAGGCGAGAATGCGGCGAGCGCCACGTGGACTGGTACTACGACAGTAAGCGCGGCACCTGCCTGGCGTTTACCAGCGGGGGGTGCGAAGGCAGCAGGAACCGCTTTGAGACCTACGAGGAGTGTCGCGCATCATGCCAGCGGGAGGGCATGGGCATGTGCTCCCTGCCTGCAGTTCAGGGGCCCTGCAAGGCCTGGGAGGCTCGCTGGGCGTACAACGCCCTTATAAAGCAGTGTCAAGCCTTTGCTTACGGTGGCTGCCAGGGCAACCCCAACAGCTTCCGTACCCGGGCAGAATGCGAGGCCAACTGCCCGCAGCCCAAAAGCCGGCCCTGTAAGACCTGCAGGGCCAAGGGCAAAATCGTACCCAACCTGTGCCGAAGCGACTTTGCCATCGTGGGGCGGCTGACTGAGCTGATCGAGGACCTGGACTCCGGAATTGCTCGCTTCAGTCTGGAAGAGGTCCTGCGCGACGAGAAGATGGGCCTGTCCTTCTTCAATACACGCCACCTGGAAGTGACGCTGGCCAAGATGGACTGGAGCTGCCCCTGTCCCAACATCACCATGGAGGAGGGCCCCCTTCTGGTCATGGGTGAGGTTCAGGACGGCATGGCTGTGATCCAACCAGACAGCTACGTGCGCCCCATTACTGACCGCCGTTTGAAGAAGATTCACGAGGTACTGGAGAAGAAGACTTGCGAGTTGCTCCAGCGCTTCCAGGATTAGGACTAATCCTGCCAGGCAATGCTGCCATCTGCTGAAACTGTGGGTACCTACCGCACACAGCCTGGTGCTGACTGCTCAAGCTGAAATTACTTATGTATTTGAGACTAAAATTGAAAATTAATTTATGCAAATGCAATAACGCAACATTTTTGAATCAGTATGTTCATTAAGTGAGGCTTACATATTTTTCAGTGGTATTGCTATATTGAATAGGCTTGTTTCTTTTTAGTAGTGTGCCACAATACGATTTATAAGGTTTCTATTTTGTGTAAACCCAGTAGAGATACACTGATGTTTAAAGTGATGTGATCACACAAAGGATAGTCAAACATTATAGAATGCATAGGGTATGAAAGACTCCTGTAGAGGTGCTGTAATGTGTATATATACTAGATGTATGTTTGTATTATCTACCTCCAACTCAAAAGCTTTGTTTACCAACACTGTGCTCCTTTTCATGTCCGTTTTGTCCATTTCTTCCTCAATTTTAAAATTGGTGCAGTTCAGATTGACCTTAACCAAGAATAATTGTAGGTTTCTATGAAAAAAGTATTACACCACCCTTGGAACACACCTTACATTTGTTTGCCCGTGGCTGCAACATTCTAGCAATATTTAGGAGCAAAATGGCATACAGACTGCAGAAAATAAAGACAATACTAAATAACTGCATGATCAGCTTTCATTTTATTCCGTCTCATAGTTATATAGCCAGACTTTACATGGTCCAATACAGAATGACATTTGTGGGGTTATGGGTGTTTGTATGTGCTTGCATTGACCTCAAGTCTTTTAAATAATTCCAGAAATTGTAGCTATTACATCACGGCAAAGTGCAATTTATTCATGAATACGTGAAGGTGAGGTATAAGTGTAGACACAATGGCATTCAAACTTAATATGGTAGGGTTCCACAAAGGGATGACAGGGAGAACCCAAAATAGGTCTATATGATAATACAACTGGTCTTTGTATGTTAGCAGCAAAAAATAAAATAAAATGAAAATAAATGTACAGTATATCTAAGTTTTGTTATTTGGACTTGTTGTACAATTGGTCTGATGCAGGATTCCTGAGATTAGTCTGGGAAGAAAATTCTGGAGGCACAAGGCAACAGGAAACTGCCACATGTCACTGTGGTGGCTCTTCTTGTGTGTATTCTGAGGAGAAAAGAACTGAGGTCATTTGCTCACAATTTGAGTTACCTGACTTAAGTCCCATCAAGAAACTTTGTGGCCAAATTGAAATTAGTGGACATAAGCAAAATACTTGGACCCCACAAGTGTTCAGGACTCCTGTAAACACTGCAAGGAAGACTGTAGCAGGAATGCCTAGACCTTTTTCAAAAACAAGCCAAGGAGATATGTCATAATTTAAAAGGGGATATAAAAGGTATTAAAAGTAATGAGTACTTATGTATATTTGTATCATTTATGGTGTTCAGGCAAACATTTATTTTTGACTGCTAGTGTGTTAACTATATTTTAATAAACATTTTTGGCTGGATGACAAAAATGTACACAACAAAAGGTGTGATATGACAGCCGTATCCTAGATGAAGAGATGGAGCTTCAGTGAGGAGAAACACCGGGCATCTGAGACTCTACACCAAGCTTTCCTTACGGAAGAGCAGGCACTTATTGTTTGCCGGCATGTCAACCTAAAGAGAAGAAAATATCAATGTGTTAAACAATGCGCTCTGGTTGCACGCATACTCTCATGTATTAGGTTACCCCTGCTGCCCTAAGCCCTTCCCATTTCATTGAATTTTGTGTATTTTCTTGTAAATGGCTCTTTTGCACACTATCCAGGGATGGTCTGGGTCCTGCTCACCACTTTTTCCAAGAACATGCCATTCTTCTCGGCCAGAGAGCTTAGCAGGGAGATGTCCCTCAGTCCCCACTCTGGATTCCTGCAGACATAAAGCATCATCTCTCACCAGCTGACATCAAGCACAGGGATGTTGGACATGGTGCTTCATCACCTTGATATTTTTTATTTTTTTGGCTCTTCCCAATTCCCATTCTTTGAAGAAGCAATACGCCACCACATTGTGTATGTAATTAAATTTATGTTGAACACAGACCAGGTTTGTGCTCTCATTAATTAAACGCATAAAGCTTATTCTACATGCTTTCAAATACATTGATAAAAAGAAAATGAAGGAAAGAGAGAAGATGTATTGTAATCAATGCCCCCTTTATTTTACCCAGAATCTTTCATTCTGTACTCTGACTGCAGTGACATATGACTCAAATATCTGAATTTTCACAAATCCTTGAATGACAATAATCATCATAAATAGTATTCTTCAAATTCCCACACTGAAAGGCTGGAATTCCACTCACCTCTGTTTCAGACTGAAATCAAAGTCCACATTACTGTCTGGGGTAATCAGCCCATTCACAGAGTAGGGCTGTGTTTAAAAAACAAAAAGTAAAATCAGAAAAGAATGCTTTGATTAAAACATGCATCATGTTTTCAATAAACTGCCCAACAAACTATTTAAAAATGATTACTGATTTTTAGCCTGGCATAAATAATGTGTAACCTGAAAATGAACAGTTAACTATTTAAAAAGGAACAAATGAACCATGTATATATCCTGGATCAGAGGAAGGAAATTGGAATACATTTGCACAAATTGTGTACATTACCCCATATGTCAGAAGCAGTCCATGTGGTTTCAGGATTATTCCAGCAGCTTTGAATAAGCCCTTCCAAAGAAATGCAATGTATTTAATACACACATAATAAATAACTGTTATAAATTACATCAATGATTTCATCATAGAAGTTGCCTTGTCACAGTCAATTTCTTTTACATTTGATTACATATAATGAAAGGATCACCTCTGTGCACGCCAGTGGGGAAATATGGATCATGTTGATGTTGACAATGAGGTGCTGAGACTCGGGTTGTATTCCACACCAGTATTCCCATGACATGGAGGCATCCAGACGAATGGCTGGTTTAACGTTTTCCAGTTTCACACGGTCTCTGTATGCCTCTATACTAATGGAAGGACAAAAATATCTTTCATTACACAGTAAATTTTCAATGAGCATTTCTGTCAGCTAATTAATTTACAATAAACTCAGTTAATAAGTCATAACATTTACGTTCGCCATCACTTTCGTTGGGGAAACCTAACTAACCACAATCGAGATACGGGCAGGCCTTCGTGAGTTTTCTGACCAATGCCGACTACGCAGAACCGTCTGCATATAAGCATACCTGATTATGAACATCAATATACGATCTGCTTCAGAAACATGCATTAGCACCAGATACAAAGTATCAACAACAAGCACATTAGCACAATCGAAACAGAACCAAAAATAGCCTACGTCAAATTCAGGAATATTTCTTCGCCGTACCCATCTCTACATGGACTTACAACTCACCTGTCAATTGATCGTTGATCAATGTCAGATGGCTGCCATGTGATATTGCGCAGACACTGGGCAAAGTAAACGACATGTTGCCCTGAACCAGAGGACACCTCCAGCGCGTGAAGAGGTCTGTCTGAGTCCACACAATCCCGAAGTACGGTTAGAATGGGCTCCTTATTCCTCTCTGCCGCTGCAGCACAAAGCATCCTGCTCACGCCAAAAGAGAATCTTCGCATCAAAGGGAGTCGCCAGAGCAGAACTGAAGCGACCTCACAAACGTACAGACAATGTGTGAGGTAAAATTGTGCATATAGCAGGTAACAAAGTTTGCTATATAAACGGAATGTGCACGAGTTGCTTATTTTGCAATGGCTGTATTGTTTCACCGTGCAGGAAGTTGAAATAAATTCGCGGTGTCTGTCGGGACCTGTAGTTTCTGTTATTTGATCGCTTACACAGCAGGGAGAATGTCGCATGAACAATAATTATAAAATAAATAAATAAAACAGAAAACTCACCAACTTAAGTCACTGAACGCGCGCCAGTCACTTGATCCGCAAATGCACATTTAACACTTTACAAGTAAAACATATCTGAGGATGTCTTATTGCGAAAAAGACACGCGGAAATTGGAAACGTTTTTAGTTTTTATATACAAAGTAAGAGGTATTTGTACAAAACGGATGTGTGCATTAATAAATATGTATGCATTTGTACAAATCGGTGCACAATAATTTTAATGAAAATGTACGAGACAGAAGTTGAGAGATATTTCTTTGTAGGTAGTAAAACACATTTGTGACTTGCCTCTTATTTATGGATCACAATGAATGCATTTGTCAATAAGATTTCTGTTTGTAATAACCATTTAAAAATGAAGACTAAGGTACAATGACCAATCTTTATACCTAAATATTATTAATTAGGTAAAACCAGTTTTCCTTCAAGAAGCTAGCTGCATACTTCTGACAACATTTAAATAATTCAGTACCTCTCATTAATTAAAAAATGTATTTAATATATTAAATTGTTTTACTTCAAAATATAATGTCTACTATAATTTACAAGGAGGAAGGTAAGCAGGATAGGTTGATGAATATTTTATGTAATAATTACACATTTTTACAAAACTTAACTTAAATCACACACTTGTTCTCAGTACAGTAACACACATCTTGGTCAACAATACCATGTCAGTGCAGATTGGTGGGAAGGCCAGCAGTGCATCACTGGCCATAGCTTGCTCAGGGAGGTAGGGTTACTGTTGGACAGCCCCCCAGCCCATGGCAAAAACGAATGGGAAAACCTCTTCCAGAAGCATAGAAGCTTCACCACTCTACAACTATGACATTAGCATTTAACCACCAGCTCAGTTTAGTTGGACTGGGTTGGACAGAAGCCAATAGGCATGGTGTTATCTTGGTTACATCCATAGGAATGAACAATATAAATATTAAACAAAAATCTAAATCAACATTTCCAGGGTTAACCAAAAGGCCTCTGTCTCTTTGACATCATACAATGTTTCAATTTACAGTAAATTATCTTCCATTTAATGAATTTAGATGCTTTGACGGACTGAAAAAAAGGAGAATGACCTGTGGCCACTTCCCAGATCACAAGTTGGTACCTTTAAAACATAAATGCTGCTGCATATTGATGCTTGCTTGAGAGCTTGTATGTGGCTCAAAGAAGCTAAGTGTTCTATCCAAATTCATTACAATAATATCTGTACATGCATTTTCAGGGTCCAAATAGTCTCTACCTTGTTTTTTTTTCTGCACACTGGTGTCTCTATTTTTCCTTACAATGAAGTGGTTACTGTACAGTTGGGTCAACGGACCAATGGAATGGAATGGTATTTTTTGTTAGTATAAATTACAAAAAAATACATCATCATGTACATCAAGCAGGCCTTGATGCTCAATCAACCGGTGTCATGACTGCAGCATCCTCCATCCATTCTGGAGGGTGCAACTAGTGAATGTCCACTGAAGTTGTGAAATCAGCTGACCACCTTTTTTCCCCACACTGTAATTTGTCAACTAAGCAGAGTAGCTGCTGCTTACAAAGCAGCAGGCAGATTATAAACATCGAGCAATGGGGCGGATCACATGTTGACTGAAACCCTCCCTCATTGGATGACACCGTTGTCACTTACAGATATGTCAGACCGGCCTAAGTGGACACTGATAATGTCTGAAAAGATGAATGCATGAATATCTGTACCATGAAAAGCACTGAAGGTGGGGAATGTTAGTCCAGGGAACGTGGATCCATTTGTTTATTACTGGGGATGTTTTTTTCTTGTCAGAACAGGATTCATGTCTTGGGGCAGGCCAGTAATGATGTATTTCCTGGACATAAATTTTCTGAAATCTTTTTCAGTAGCCTTCCTCCTCATCTTCCTCAGCCTGCTTCCGGGCCAGCATGGCCTGGATCAGGGCGCTGGTGATGGGTGGACCAGTGGGACCAGAGCCCTCTTCAGGATGAGGTATGCCAGGTAGGCCTTGAAAATCTGACATACAGACACAGGTTCCTGCATGAACTTATTAATACTGTACAAGAAGATTACAAAGAAAATGTATGGTAAATTAATGCCTTTGGTGTTCATGGGGTGACTAATATGATTATGGGGTCTGGCACTTGGAGAAGTGTCGGTTTGGTCCCCGGTCCTCTGGGCAAAAAGTGTCAAAGTGTCCTTGACTGAGACTCCAAACCACTAATTGTTCCTGGCGAGCTGGTTGGTGCCTTGCATGGCTCCCTTTCTGGTGCGTGTGTGTGTGTGTGAATGGGTGAATGATAAGCATTGATTGTAAAACGATTTGTGTAGCCATAGTCGCTGAAAAAAAGTTATATAAAAACAGTTATATAAATGAAGTCCGTTTACCATTTACCAGTCCATGATTAAAACTATATAATGTAAATTATATTTAAGTCTGAAGAATGTGGGCTGTCCACTCATATCTGTCACATAATTATATGATGTGCTGTTGTCTGTATTCATCATGCCCTAATTTTTAAGACCTTTGTTTTTCCTCATTATTTTTTCAGTAAGGTAGAACTCACCCTGCTCATAATCTGGTTCAATCTCCTGTATCCTGGCATAGGTCTGAAAGGGAAAAAAAAAAGTATTTTTTGCAAGAAGAATGAATAGGTGTTACAGGGTTTTTGTGTTTGCACAACAAGTATAGATCAAATGATTTTATGTCCTCCATTTAGTAGACAATTTGAAAGTTGCTTGTCATGAAAGGATGCATATTAAAGTACTTCAATAGAGCTTTGTTTTCCTCCGAACATTCAATAGTTCTCTAGATTTTTCCAGCCCCTTTCTGCCCCTTATCCAAATCTCTGCCAGGCTCTGTGTTTCCATTGATCAGAGGTCTCTGGCTATAAGCTGAAACTCTAGAGAATGTTCTATTCCTCACCCACTACATTCGCTGATTCATTCTTTTTCTCTCTTAACTGAATCTGACCAACAAGGGGAAAGGCAGCCAACTATATGATTGTTCAGTGAAGGAAATGCTTACTGACCTGGAAATGGCTATGTTAGTTGTTGCTGTATGATCCAAAACAAACAAGAAACATCCCTTGCTACAATGATCAACACAACATCCTTACTGTAAGTCCGCTAACCTGGGGCATCTGTGTGTAGGCTGGTTGGGAGGAAGCCATTGTCGGCATTGCTTTCTGAAGCTTCTGCAGTTTTTCCAGCAGGAATGCCTTGTCTTTTCCCTCCTTATTAGCAAAGAGGAAACGGATTTTGAGCAAGGAGAAAGAGGAGATAACAGGGCAGAGGAACAGTAAAGAGTTACGGGCATAGATAAAAGAACATCAAGAGAAGGAATGTTTTTTCTGTTAAGTAAAGGTGTTCAAACAATAAAAAGTTATGAAATGTCCCAAAACGTAAAACCTAAGGACTCACATTAATGATCTGCTCTCTGAGAAGATTTATCAGCAGTTTGCGTCCTTGTGTTATCTGCCAGAAGAAGTATATCAATACCCTGGCAAGAGAATAGACATGGATGAAGAGGACGTTTTAGTAATGTAATGTACAATTACACTGGAGCTGTCAAACTGTGCTACTGACTATAAAACACTATTAACAAATATGGAAAATTTCACTTGTAAATGTGGACGAGCTGTTTTACAATCAGTATGTACAGGGTGAGGAAGCTCCAAGAAGCAATTCTCACAGGATTATCAGGCTGATGAGGTAGAAGAAGAGCTCGCTTTTGATCACGTTGTGGAATATCCAAACAGCCCACATGGATTCTGGGAGGTTCAGGATGTTCACTCTTTCCATCCAGAGAACCACAGCCTCAAAAGTGGTGTCGAGGCCCTGGAAGGGCCCACAGTGCGCTGACGGTTTCAGGCTGCAGGAAGGTCCAACAGGGCAGAGACAGACATAAAGAAGCTGAGAGGGCATGACAGGGTTGTTTACGTGTGCTGTCAGTATTCTATCCTGCCTGCATTTTTATGCTGTATTTTTTTTCGTACAATTTTGAACGACACTTGTATTTATTGACCTATCTCGTGTCTCAAGTCAAGTCCGTAAGGCACAAACATGTACATGCTCCTCTCTGAAGTGTTTCTTTCTCATGAGCTTTCTATCCAATGTTTCTTTTCAATATAGTCAACCAGGTGAGCTGCGGTCTAAGTACAGTACAATCACACAGAGATTAAAGAAATCCCACCAACTGAACCCCCTCCTCCTTTGGCCACACTACAGCCAATGCACCACCCTGCAGGGCTGCCGGTCCCACTCAGTCACTGGTATTGTCACAATAAAATATCAAACCATGGGACACATCATAAAACTAAACCTGTGCTTTGCACTACCTAGCAGTCTGCCACAACAGATTTTACATTGGTGTGTGTGTGTGTGTTTTTCTTTCACAAACACTGCCAGATCTAACCTCACACCCAGAGCTGCATACCTCCACACAGTGTAGGCCACCATGGACACTGCCCCCACGAAGGAGGGGATGAAGAGTAGGGCAATGAAGATGGTCTGCATCTGCGCGGCCCTGCCGTAACGGCGGGGGGGCTGGCAGTTCTGATACAGGCTCACCTGAGCGGAGGAAAGAAGACCGCTGAAGCCGAGCATGTCGCTGGCACACGCAGCACACAGCGCGCACGTGACTGCGTTTTTTATTTCTCAGGTGCACGTACTTAACCTTATAAAGGTACTGTTACAAAATGGCACTGAGTAGCACTACCTCAGTGGCATTATTGTTCCTGAGTACATTGTTTTTAAATGAGTTTTTAGAGAAGTAACATGAGCACGGCACGCAGCTCTCCAGCCATTGTCTTTGTATCAGCGGAGGGTTCGCGTTACTGTCACATGAGTTAAAGTTCCACTCACGGCCTACCTTCTTCAGATAAAACATGATGAACAGCTTGATCATCTGTAAGACTGGTAGCAGTGGAGAGAAGTAAATCCCAATCCTGCAGAAAGGGAAATGACAGAGAAATTGGCGGAGGATGTTAGGCTAATGCTAAGATTGGAAATGTGATAAAATAGCTTTACAGTGAGCACAGAAAGGGAAGAAAAGGCGCACCATGCCAGTGTCTGGGCATAGATCAGGTCGAGGACGTTCCTAGCGATGTCAAATTCTGGAACCCCCAGACTTGGCAGACACTTGGTCCCAATGATGCTGAGTCAAGAAAAAAAATTTAGAAACATTTATTAGTGTGTTGAATTAGCAGTTTGAATTTCTGTAATAAAATATGAAAACGTTGCCAACTCACTTGTGTAAAAACTCTCCAAAGAAGGTTTCCAACATTAAGAAGATAAAATCAATGATCACCAGCCGGTACAAATCTTGTCCAACAATGGACTCCCAACACTGAGAAAGAAAGTCAATTATTATGTAAGGTGTAATACATGTTAAAACACATATTTGCAGTATAAACCATAGGTTTGACAACTTCTTAGATCCATAAATGAACCATCCTACATGAGAGAAAGCATCAAATCTGTGATTGTAAACAAAACTTCATGAGCCCCTTGGTATAAATAATAAATGATGATGTACAATGGACTTACTGTAATTCTGTTAGAAAGTATTTTCATCCAGTAGTAGCAGAGAATTCCCAATATTCCCATCTTTAGGAAGACATTCCTAAAGAAAAAATCAAATAAAATGCATGGAATTCCACAGTTTTGCCACCGAGGTATTTGTGGTTCATTTAAGTGCTAAAGATTTCAAGACAAAACATAATTACACAGCTACACATGATGGCCAACTAGCTAAATTGCCACAATCAAAATTAGCTACCGTGCCACAATTAGCTACCCTGATAAATATTTTCAATATGTTTATGTATCATCTGTAAAGGAGAAGCCTAACAGGGCTTTAAAAGTTGGAAAGACGGTCTGCACCTGAGGATGATGACATAGATCTGTGTGCGGGGGTTGGAGTATTTCTCAATCTTGCTAAGTAGTGAGTACAGCAGTGGAATGACAAGGTTTATGAGGGAGACCACAAAGGGCAGCAGAAGAGTGGAAGCTTCTGTTAGCAGGCTAGAGTCCTGAGAATCGTTGATCGACTGCAAAAAAACGAAAAGGTCAATTTTTTCCAACCAAAACCTACTATAACGTTCAGGGTTAAGCACTCATAACATTGCTCAGAGTTGTCAACAAATCAGCAGACTGTAATCTGGTCATATTTCTGATTGACAAATCAGAAGACCATGGAGGCAATAATGCTTCAGCAGTTTTGTGCAGGTATGCTGGACTTACGTCAAGATATCCCAGACACAGGAAGTAGATGGCAGCACAGCAAGCTGCTGCCAACCCCGTGGAGATAAACCAGGTTCCCAGGTGGATCCCAAACTGTTTCAATTTCTCTGACATGGTCATATGGAACCCCTGGTTCTTTTCTGAAAGGGACTCCTGAGATCACAGCAGAACAAGTCCAGTCCCAACATGGAACATAAAAATGACATTTAATCAAAGTTGTAGGAAAGATACTCCAATGTGTTTCGGACTACAGTCAGGCTCTCAAATAGAATTAAGAAGTAAGACCACCTTGAGCTGGACGCGAAGGTTGTTCTGGCGCTGACGTATTGCTTTCACGTTGGTGATACTGAAGTCCCAGCTGCACAAGAGACACCAGGCATTGCCAGAGGCAGACAGCACAAAGTTCTTCTGGAAGGATCTAGCCATACTGCAGAAAATCAAAAGTAGCAGGGACATCTTAACTGATGACAGCTCCAATGATAATGCCAAAACAATGCAATTCATCAAAAATGATGATTGGGTTGTCACCCTTGTCCCCAAGCTCTCTGCATTTGTCCTGCAGTGTCCCACCCACTGACCTGTAGATCAGAGAAAGTCCACACAGAACCAGGTAAGCTGCAATAGTGAAGAAGTATGCCAGCTGCATGTCATATGCTGGAGGATCTCCAATTATATCATTACTATAGCCACCATAGTACAAGACTGTCTGGTTGAAATATCCCTGTCAAAAAAACATTTACAAGTGTTCATATTTCAGAGTAATGCATATTGTTTCTAATTAATTAATTGGATATAAGAATATATTCCCTATGTACACATAGAAGCTAGTAAGTACAGGACATAAAACACAAGTAGGGCAGAACTCACAGCTCCAGTGAGGAGTTCCAGCCCCCTGAAATTAATTTGATCCGTTCTGTTGGGCAGCTGCACTAGCTGCGGCACAGTAATGAAGCCAAAATTGACCACGAAGGAGAAAACGTTGAACATGAGCAGCCACTTGAGGAAAAGGAAGTAGGAGAGGACACTGGTGCCAAACTTGCCCCCTATTTCCTTTATGGTGCCATGCCACAGCGTCATCGCCTGTTTGGCTGACACCATGCTGGCTCCAAACCTACGGAAGGACTGAGGGGACAGGTCAAGACATGCAGGTAAAATTACTTTGAGTGGGGAGGATAGGGCAGCGTGGTATTTTAAAAAATTCACAAAACATTCACACATTTACTACCTTATATTTACAGTATATGCATGGATTTGTGATGTGCGTTTTGCTGTAGTGGAATGTGTTTGTTGCTGCAACTGAAGTATGGGAAGGCCATCAGCCATTCATCTGTTGAAGTACAGCTCTCAATCTCAGCTCTTCTTGGTATTTCATATTGCTAGAGTATCTGAGATATGACTGTATCCCTTTCTGTGAATTCCACACATTTTCCACCCTACAGCAAGGCTGTGAATACCATACTCTTCATCCAACAATGCAGTCATGAGGTGCTCATTTTAAAAGAAAGCAATGTTCTACCGGTAGGCAACAGTTTCTCACCCGAGACACTTGCTCAGTGCAGTCTGTAAGGCAGGTCAGCTTGAGGCCCCGCTTGGAGGACTTACAAGCAAGTACTTGTCTCCTGGTGAAAACGGAACATGTGCTGGATTACTAAACATCGTCTAAACTGTGTATGTAATTTAGCCTCTCTTTCTGCAGTTCAGTCATAAATCATTTCATGCTAATGTATATTTTGTCATATTTTCGCTGTGTGTTGATTACCTTGGAACTTCCATGAGCATACAGTATTTGGTAACACATTATGTGATGGAACAGGTTGGAGACTAACACTTAACCAGTGAGCTCACACTACAGGTATGATACCAGTTAATGACAGTACTGCATAACCACCCTATCATTGTGTAAACATGATTTTTACTTCCGGGATGCAGTGGGCATTCGGCCTGTTATAATGGGCTTAATGTTTAGCCAACCCTAATGAAAAAAACAGGTGAGCTTTGACCTACTGCAACTTGGCTTACCTAATATGTCTTTTGTCTTGAAGGCTCATCTGGAGGACTCGCATGGCTTGGATTTGGTCCCTGGATGACATAGCAACCAGTTCTTTCACCAACTCCTGCTCCCCTGTTGAACATATAATTTCAGTTTCTCTGATGTTGCTGCTTTGAAAAGGCTACCAATAGGTCGTTCAGTATATGCATATACTTCAAATGAAAGTCAGTATTTCAAGCTTAAGCCAATATGTGGGCATATGTGTGCTACTATGTAAGATACTGAAAAAAATACTTTTTTTCCCTTTGTTGAAGGTAAACCCAGAAATGGGATGGGTCATCTTCTTGACTCAAATGAAGCTATTAGCTTAATGTGCTACCCATGGAGTTATATTTTCTTGACAAAACTTAATCTGTAATATAATTCCCTGTTTAATTGTAATATACTTGGTGGAGATATGATGGGAAATGGGGACTGTCAAGGAGCCAGATTAAAACAGCATTATGACAGGTTACAATGCAGCAAATACATGTCCTGTGGCATTATTCCCTACATCTACTGTGATTCAAAATAAGCACAGTATATACATGTTTCCCAAGGCTCACCGCTTTGAATCTCTTCCCTGACGTCTTCCTCGGTTATGCCCAGTCTGCCCAGGGCAACACCACCACCTGGAAACAGGCTCATTTTCCTTGTTCCTCTCTGTCGCAGTGTCTCACCTGACAACACAGGACAGCTATTGGCACAACATCACTGACTGTATTACAAACCAAAAATGTAATTTTATGGTTATATTTTGGCCCACTGACAAGGACTATTCAGAATCAATCTAACAAGGAAAAAGTCGAGTATATTGTATACCTAGAATTATGACCATGATTTGACAGGAATTATTTGTTTAAATTATGTGAAAATCTATGATACTCTAACTCAAGGCATATAGCTATGATGCGAGCTGCTATTCTTCCAGAACATAAGTTACAGTAGCTATTTCATCGTTGTAAACGTATTTAGGGCACCAAGTTGGATAGTTCAGTTGATAGCTTGTCAAACAAAAACTTAATCAATAATTTATATTTTTTATATATAGCTGACAACTATACAAACCTTCAGAACATTTTCATTTAAATAAATTACTTTGACAACATGACAACTTGTAGTTTGATTCAACTCATTTATATATTATTCATATCAATTATTCATGCGATTTCAACAAAAACAATGCTACAGTGTGAGACATAATTAATTCAAACATTATGAATTAAATCATTAAGCTCTAAAAAAAAAACAGCTGATTCACAATACATAATAACAGAACACTGATATCCCATCAGTGCAATTTTTATAAATACTTTATTATCAAACTTCAAAATATTTAAACTTCAAATGACAGAATGAGGCTTATTGACATTACATGTAGTCTTGAAGCATATTACCTATGATTCCTCAGTGAGTGACGCACATTTTATTATGATCATAAACATTGCTCCATATATGTTTTAACACATACACTGATAAAGACATTCACTCTCCTATCAAATCCCACACACAGAACTATCCTACTGTACTGTACGAAAGCAGTCATTTAGAGCAAAAAAAACAACATACAGCGCTTGGTTTCAGTGGCCGTGTTTCTGCCATTTGTAATTAATATTTGTTAAATTACTTTATAATCTGTTGCATAACAAGCTATTCCTGGCATTGCACTATATCACTATACTCACAGGTCGATAGCCCATACTGTAATCTGTCTCATGTACTGGGACAATATAAGGAAATGTTTTTAAATGGTAGAGAGGGACAGCACCACTCTTGTTCATTCAGGTCTGTGTATACCCTGTTACCAAGACTACAGTGCACAAAAGTAACAAGTAGTCATACTGACCTCGAGGAGGACACTGTACTTATAGCTGAGCCACTTAAAGTCTAACCAGATTTGCCCCAGCCACAAACAGATCATTTTGCAAAGGTTTATGCATCTCTCCAGAGCCTATTTATATTATTAGATGTCTAAGCACATTTTTAAACATTCAGTCATAACCATGTGTTATTACTCTTGGGCTTGGCTTTAACATTAGTCACTTATTAACAGTTTTTAAAAAAACACATTCTATTGGCAGCTTTGAGCATTAACAAAATAGTTCCTTCGCCACATTACCTTATTGCTGAAGGTACAAGTAAGCTCTGAATATCATTTCAAAAACATGCACACATGCTTCCTCAGTTTATCCCTAATTCTGCCCTTTATCTCAATGGGTAAAACATAATAATGGTCCATTTGGAATGTATTTTCCTCTCTGTGTCAACTTAGCATCAATAACAATGAGACTGCTGTAGAAAAGTACAGAATAGTACAGAGAAGTGTTTGATAAATGAGGGTTAACAAATCAGCAAATACACAGGCTAATAAATAATTTACGATCTTGGCTATAGGAACAATCTACTATTTAATAATTGCAATCCTCAAGGCTTAACATTGGCTTTCTCTAAATTTGTAGCTGTCACTTCTATCTCAAGACAGGACAATCATTTTCATACCTAAAGACCACGAAGGCATTTTCTTTGTAGATTATCTTCCATTTGTTCACGTTTTATTACCTTTAATTAAACTTGGGCCTATGTGTCAAACTGACATGGAGAAGCTGTAAAAGTTGTAACTGAGGGAAATGTAGCAGACAGGATGCTACACCATATTAACATATCCCTCCCAGGCATATTTTCTGCTCACACATACTTTAAAAGATGTGTGATTTTGTGTGTCAGCCAAACGTGTTCTCTTTCATGTTATACCTGCATCTGTAATGATTTATCACTTTACAAAACCTTTATAATAATCTTTATAATCTATCAGTTATCTCTCTCCTCCTTCTCAACTCTCTTCTATCTCTTTTTTCTAACTCTTGCCTACCCTACAAATTTGAAAGTTACTTTTACTTTACTAAGAAAAAAAAAAAAACCCACTAAAGCTAGTATGTACAACAATACATGAACTATCAAATACTCTTGTACCTTCCATTTGTGTGCTGCGTTTCTCTTTTGCTCGAGTATACTACTTTTTTTGTGTCGCTCCTGTGTTAATTTTAATTTTTAATTTTATTATTGTTTTTGCTGTTCGTTTTCCTTTTCCGTGCTGATTGTTCATTGGTGCCTCCTTGTCTCGTTGTGTTATTTAATTTTCTCCTTGATATTTTGAATTTCCCTTTTATTTATGTACTGCTTTGCTGCATCACTTCATCAAATCTGCTCCATGTTTGTTATGTTCTGGTTTCTTGTGTTTGTTCCAATTACATCTGTTGTTTCAGACCCTTTGTACTGCTGCGTTTTTACCTGCTTGTGGTTCGTTCTGATTGTTTGTTCGTAATCCATGTGTTCGTGCCTATCCCCTGGTGTCCTGGTGTTTTTGGATTTTTTTCATTTTCTTGTTCCCGTGTTTGTTCCTGAGATCTGTTTTGTTCCCGCCTATGTTTTTGACCGGTTTGTGTTTCTTACTTTGTTTCCGCTTGTGTGTTTCTGTGCGTTTCTGCCGTTTGTTTTCTGTACTAGTGTAGTTCTGTTCTTGTTTATTTTTTGTTCCTAAGAATATTTTGAGTTTTGCCCTTTGTGGCCTTGCCTGTTCCCTGTTTGTGTTTGCCTTTTTGTGTTATTAAAATCTTTTAATTTTCCCTTTTTGAGTTTCGTGTTTTCCTTCCCCCACTCTGCGCCTGGGTCCCAGCACCCGCACTGTCACAGTACCATTTGTACTGTTTTATATTTTCTCCTCTGTAATATTTTAAAATTCCTTTTTTATTTTTATGTACAGCCTATTGAGCTGCATCACTTGCATGAAATGTGCTCTATAAATACATTTTTGATTGATTGATTTGCATATGGGTGTGCTGTTTTTTTTCACAAAATTCACAAAAATCTGTTTTTTGCAGACATTCGAAATTTGCTATGCTGACTAAGCGTCTCATTACAAATATGCATATGCATGTTTTTTTCATCTGCATATGTATTTGTGACTGCATGCTTGGCCCCCTTGCTGCTTGCAGCTGTATTTATTTTTCTGTTCTACCTCTTTGTGCGCTCTCTCTTTTTCTGAGAATTATGCAAAGAAATATAAGTCTAATCCTTGTTTACCACATCTCTCTTTGTTCATCTCTTCTGTTCCTCTCAGGGGTGAGTCACCGCATGTGACAAAAAAAAGATTGTATTTCAGGAAATGGCTATCTTTATATTTTAAAGCAATCTCTGTGTGTGTTGGGGATGGTGCTGTGGTAGCCTTGATTTAACTGCTTATCTATTAATATTGAACGTTCATCAGTACATGAATATTCTCAACTTCAGATGCACTCCCAACAGTGTATGAAAAGAAATGCTACAGTTTGTTAGATTTGTACCAGAAAAAAATGCTGAAGTCTGTTTGGCGCTACTTTTTTAGTGGTAACTAGCAGTGGGTGAGCCAGGGCTCCTCCTGTTTCTCATTTCTGTCTTCCATATGACGTGTATGTCATTCATATCCATTCTTTGCAATGCCTTTGTTTAAAAATAGCTTTCTGGACACTGTAAGCAAATTCAGAATCATTTGGAAAAATTTGTTTGTCTACATGAGAGATTATTGTTTCTCACCCATGTGTGGAGCCCAGGGTGGCTGTTCTTCCAGTGGGGGTGTAATGTAGTCCACTGCAGAATCTGCTTGGTACCCAGCGTTAACTGAACCTAAATACAGGAGATAGGGACATACAGGATATTTATTGCAGTGCTCAGGACATGACACACAGGATACACTTTACTTTTACACCTTCAGCAATCCCATGCGGATACAGCAGTCTCTTCATCCTGACCAGCTTTCCAACCCACAAATTAGTTCATTAATACAAGTGTGGTTCACTCACCCTGGTTATGTTGCCATCTTAGGCTGCCATTCGGGTGGGGAACGAGGCCCATTGCCATGTGGTCTGTGGGCCTCCAGTTCCCTTCCCCACTGTCCCCGGGGTACCTGCCCTGTTCATTGTAGCGGGGCAGTGCCTCGGGAGGTGTCCAGTCTGTCAAGCCCCTTTGCCAGGGCTCACTGTCCCGATCATAGGGATTGTAATGATGAGACCTTCTGGAGGGGCTATAATAATGAGATAGAAGGTATTTTGTCCTCACTTGGCACTGGAGGTATAATAGTTAACATTTTTTTTTTTTGTTTAAACAATAAATAACAGAATACCAAAACAGTAGGAGAAGCTCAAATATTTCTGGCAGGAATTAAAATGTAACACACCTGCTAAAATCTTCAGTATTTTTTCCTTCAAAAGTTTACAGAACAATAATTAGATTATATTTGGTGCTATTATGCAAATTGTGTATTCATTTTAAGACTGATTTAATGCTTGATTCTGTAAATCATTATTAAAGCAGAATATTTTCCACATTTGAGAATTAAGCAAAACTCAGGATTTGGAATATATATATATATATATATATATATATATATATATATAAAATTCAGTATTTTTGTTCATCTTTTTTCAATGGTGTGACCAGCACTGTAGTCTATCTACTGTTTTTACTTTCTATTTTTTTTATTTAATATTAACTGCACAGTTTGGTTTCTTTAGAGGATTTAATAACATCTGACTGAGAACACTAGATGAACAGCTAGTATTAAAAAAACCTTTTTGTTCAGGTTGAATCTGGCTCATGTTGTTTTATTTACATACAGCAACTAGGGAGGTTCACAATTCAGTCTGAAAATTGACCTCCCATCCATATATTTTTGTGTTCTCTTTTCTTATTTTGAAAATTAGTTTTAAAAAAATGAATTATTTTATTTTATTTTAAATAAAACAAAGCCAGTGCACTTGTTTTAAACTCATGGCTGCCTAACTAGGTGTCCTTATAGCAAATAAGAGCACGCAAACACAGCTACATCACAGCTACAGTCACATTTCAGATCACTATGCCTAACATGCCATCTTTTGCTGAAGTATGCAAGCTTTTTGAATAAGGCTACAGTGTGATAGTCAGATTGCATTTCAATTATGTGTTTTTGTCTACTAGAAAAGATTAGTCCATTTGGAGACTAACCTCCTGTCGATTTCCAGAGTTTCACTGTCATGGTAGGCAGGATTGAATAGTCCTTCTCTGTTGTAATACGACATCAAGTCCTTGTTCGATTCCTTTCTCAGTGCACTTTTCCTTCTTCTTTCTCGTTCTGATCTTTTCCCTTCTCAATGTTCATGCAACCTGGGATTTATTACAGGTATTAGTTGGTAGAGTTTGCCGTCATCCCAGTGGGTTGTTTATGATAATCATTGGTCAGAATTCAAAATGTGAACATTTGAAATATGAAAATGATTGCTACATGGAAATTGAAGCATTCACGTTCATCAAATTCATTGCATTACGACGAAACACATAGAAAAACACCATGTCTGCCCGCTAAATGCTAACGCATCCTTGCACTTCTGGGTAATTTAACACCCCTTCTATCCCAGGCAACCCTCATTACAGTTTAATCAGCAAGATACAATTTCTTCCACAATAGCCTGAGTTTCAGTAATGAAAACAGTTGAATACCTCAATGTCAATGTATATAGTCAGGGCCAGAAATGGGGGGCGGATTCTGTGTGTTGTAAATATCAACGGTGGACGCCGTTCCGTTTCAAATTGGCTCAGTTCTATTAATTTGAAAAGCTGACGTCGTCCGCAACGTTGGCTTTGTTGAATATACGCGCAGTCAGTAGGAATGCAAGTCTTTATCTCCCCGTGCACTCAGAAAGCTTTTTTCTTTGTTGGGATACGTGCTGGCACCAGTCTCTGTTGGCACGCTGCTGTATTTTGCTGTGTGTGTGGCCGTGGTACTGTTCCCTAAGAGTGTTAGAGCAAATTAGACGGCCATACTCCATTTATTTATATGTGTTTTTATTCTCACAGTAAGAAATGCCCAATCGGCTGTTTTACTAGTCGATTAGGCTATTTGAATGAATGATCTTAATAACCATCAAAATAAAACTGCACTATAGTGGTTAATGGTAATCCTTGAACAGGATGTCCTCCTCCATCAAAATGATTTTTTGTGTGTTTAAATACAGCAACAATAGTTCACCCATAGCCTATCAATACCAAACAGGGACGTTCACTTTCTGTTATACATTAAGTCATTATTTTACGCTAGCTATTCACTAACTTAATTCGTTATTCAGTACAGGCTATGTCAAATGCATGTAATATATCTCGTCTCACTACAGAGAGAGTACGGAGCAGTAGCCTAGAATATGTGTTCTCGTCTTGATATCACACCGGACAACCAGTTTATTCAGCATATTAAAACACCAGACTGCAATGTTAAAACAATGTTAACGTTATTGACCTATACAACAACCACAGTTAATTCTACATTAAACAAAACACATTCATTGGTGAAGTACCTCTGATACATTTCCATATTAGTGGACAATTAGGCACGTATTAGGTAATAAAGACCACTTGCTAAATTAACAGTATATACAACTGAGACATCTTACCTAATCTCTTCTGTGGGAAAATGTCTTCTTTGGCTACAAACAGTTTACTAGTATACCATGTACATTATAACCGAATCATTCATAGTTTAAATAACGCTGTGTTAACAATTTAAGCTACATTTAGCAGGCTAAAATCTGCGTATCGCCATGCCAGGTACTAAAGTGTAACTAAAGATAAACGTTACACTTATGAGGTACTTGCTGACAGAAAATCGTAGCCTGGTGTCCTACCTTCCCGGAACTGTGGGTCTTTGGCAAAGTCGTAAATCCCAGGTAAAAGTCCGGTTTGAATCGCCTACATTATGCATGCTGGCTCATTCGCCACCTCTGTGTTCCAGTCCAGGAATTGATTCAGATCAACCACTTAAACTGGTGGTTGAGCCGAGTCGGCCGGTCTTGGCTGAGCACTGTGAATTTTGAATAGACGTGCGAAGCTGTTCAACCGTAACACCTGTTGATATGTTTGCTAGGCATACATAGAGACGATATGCAAACTACAGTGCATTCGGAAAGTATTCAGACCCCTTCACCTTTTCCACATTTTGTTACATTACAGCCTTATTATAAAATTGATTCAATTCATTTTTATTCTCAATCTACACACAATGCCCCGCTAATTACAAAGCGAAAACAGGTTTCGAAATTTTTGCCAATTTATTAAAAGATAAAAAACTGAAATATCACATTTACATAATTTCGGACCGTTTACTCAGTACTTTGTTGAGGCACTTTGGCAGTGATTATATCCTCGAGTCTTGGGTATGATGCTACAAGCTTGCCACACCTGTATTTGGGGTATTTCTCCCATTCTTCTCTACAGATCCTCTCAAGCTCTGTCAGGTTGGATGGGGAGCTTTACTGCACAGCTATTTTCAGGTCTCTCCAAAGATGTACAATTGGGTTCAAGTCCAGGCTCTGGCTAGGCCACTCAAGGACATTCACAGACGTATCCCGAAGCCACTACCGCATTGTCTTGGCTGTGTGCTTAGGGTCATTGTCCTGTTAAAAGGTAAACCTTCACCCCAGTCTAAGGTCCTGAGCGCTCTGGCAAAGGTTTTCATCAAGGGTCTCTGTACTTTCCTCTGTTCATCTTTCCCTCGAACCTGACTAGTCTCCCAGTTCCTGCTGCTGAAAAACATCCCTACAGCATGATGCTGCCACCACATGCTTCGCTGTAGGTATGTATTGGCCAGGTTATGAGCAGTAAAATTATCTGCCTTTTTCATTATTGCTATTACTGAGTGGGTAATCCTGTTAAAATTAAGTTATGTTGAACTGAAGTTGAGTCTGACAAGAACCTGAAAGATTTTCTTAATACTTATTACAAAACTAATGCAGTGAATATAACCTGGCACAGAACTGTTACATAGTGACAATCCATAATTCACCATATAAATGTATTAGACCCCTTTGACAAACTCTCATTTGTCAGAAGAAAAGACCTTTAGTCATGAATTACAATACACATATACATTCAACAAAGAGTCCATGCAAATTAAGTTTCAACTGTTGATAACAATGGACCAGATTCTCCTGGTTGGATGGAAGAGTATCTCTATTTTGTTCACATTTTTTAATTCATTTCTGATAATTCAATCAACAAAATGGATTACATTGAGGAATGTGAAGGATGGAAAAAACATAGCAGCACTTTTTGAAACAAAGTAAGTTGGGTTAAGATGGTCTGACAAGAAACAGTGACTGAGTACCACCAGCTCTCAGTTTATCTACACTCACTAGCCACATTATTAGGTTCACCTTCCCATTAAAGCAAATAAGCTGCTCCTCCAAATAGTGCATCATGTGGCTGCAACTCGATGTATAAAGCATGCAGACATGGTGAAGAGGTTTCATTTTCTGTTTGACCAAACATTAGAATGGGCAAGATGCCTGATCTGAGTGACTTTGACCACTTAGATCAGGTATTATGATTGTTGGCGCCAGAAGTGGTGGATCCAGCACCTCTGAAACAGCTGTCCTCCTGAGATTTTTCATGCCTTACAGTCTCTAGTGTTCACAGAGAATCATGTGTTAAAAATACAGTAGCAGAAGACTATGCCAGTTCCGTTCCTTGATTGCTAAAAATAGGAAGGTAATTCTTGTTCACTGTAACATGCCGATGGTAGGGTCAGAATGGCATGAATTCATGGATCCACCCTGCCTTGTGTGTGCAGGCTGGTGGTGGTGTAATGGTGTGGGGTATGTTTTCTTGGCACACATTAGGTCTCTTAATACCAGTTTAGGATCATTTGAATGTCACGGTATGCATAAGCACTGTTGCTGACTACGTGCTTCCCTTTAGGACCTTCATGTGCTTTTTTCTAATGGAAACTTCCAGCAGGATAATGTGGCATGTTACAAAGCACACACCATCTCAAGCTGGTTCCCTGAACATGGCAGTGACTTCAGTTTACTCCAATGTCCTGCACAGTTTCCAGATTTCAATTTAAAAGAGCACCTTTGGGATGAGGGAGGTTCACAGTATGAATGTGTGGCTGAATAAGCTGCAGGATCTGCATGATGCTATCAAGTCAGTATGGACCAAAATCCCTAAAGAGCATTCCCAAAACCTTGTTGAATCCATGCTGTGAGTGTATATCCTAAGTATTCCTTTTAAATCTACAGCCAAAATATTCAAAGCCTCTTCAGTTCAATACAAATGTCAATGTAAACCAGAAAGGTTTTGTGATTATTTTCAAATTTGAACAAATGTGATTTTTATTCAGTAAAATGTGAACATTATCATTTAATGCATAATTTTCTGATTTTATTCTTTTTCATTTCCTAATTGTCCCCAGTGTGTTTACTCTGTAACAAAAAAAAAACAAAAAACTTACACAAATTTGCATTCCACACCCCGACCGTGAAAACTCTTCACGGTAAGAAGAAGAGCTTCCGATATTGGGTGGGACAAATGCAACTGTTTCCAATATTGCGTGGGACACGTCCCACCCGGTTCCTACGCCAATATGCTAATTACAGCCCCCCCGTAATTTACGCCCATGGAGCAATCACGGTGCTGTGAAAATATTCCCTCTGCTTATTCAGTATTTTGATTGGAAGAATGGTGGCGTGGGAAAGATTCGATCTTCAGGATAGTATACCAGAGCGCATCAGGAGGACTGAACATGTCTAGTGAAATTGTGGATTTTTTATAGCAACTGATTAAAAAAATATATATATTTGAATCTATGGCCATGAAAAGAAACCGTGTTATGTAAAAGATGTTAAAAGCTAAACTATTTTTTTATTTGTTTGTTTTTATTTTATTGTTGAGGGCCAAAAGTTGAATGGAAAGGAATAAGATTATCTGGCCATAATGCCTATGAAGACATTTGTTATTTGTCTTGTTAAAGACTAGCTGTTTATGTATTAAGGTTCAAAAACACAGTTGCATGGTTGTGGACGCATTTGTCAACTATTCAAACCCCCCTCCCTTTTTTGAAAACCAAAATATGGTCACCCTATATTTTCTGAAACGTTATCGATTCCGCTTGGCCACAGCGAGTGAAACTAGATGATCTGAACTGGTATGTAAATTGCGTCAGAAGGATTTAGCCTTGTTGTTTTCTACCTAAATTTCACAACACACTCATTTCCGTCAACATGATTGTAGCATGAAGTGCCTACTTTCAAAATCAATTTAAACCATTCACAAATTCCTACGCCAATGTGCTAATTACATTGAATTGAGAAAACCAACCACTTTATCATGTTTTATAACAGTTCATATTTTTCATTCATCATGATGATATGATTTTTTTTTGGGGGGGGGGCTTGTATTGGCCGGTATTGATTATTGGGGGGGGGTTTACAACCCCATCCCCCCCGCAATTTACGCCGATGAATTAATGACTTGGAGACAGTACTTTGTATGCGTGAGCAACTTGACATTTTTCTACTTTGAAAACGTGTTTAGATGCGATCCAACTTTCTGGGAAACGTCAATTTGCATGCGTAGGCTAGGTGCGCCCAATGCTAGAAATAGACTGAGTAGAATGGTAATGACTGTGAAATCAAGTTTAAAAAGGGTTAAGGAATGTAAGTCCGCATAAGACTTACAGATCCTAATGAAAAATATTTTTGTTTGCAATACTATATGAACGTCTAGGGACGCCAAATTTAGCAGATTCATGTAAATCATTCAAAAGTAATAAATCATTAGAGCGTTTTTTAGAGAGTTTTACAAATCTAGTCGTAGCTCGTCTATGTCTATAGGTCTGTGGGAGCAGTGTAGTGACGTCCCTTGGGACACAGGAAGGGAAAATATCTGGCGCTTCAACTCTAAGAAGCAGGCTACGCTCAACTGGTGCGAGTAGAAAAAACAGAAGTTTCGTCTTTACCTGGTTGACAGTCTCAATTAAACCATCTGAATGGATTCCGTTGACTCAGGTCAGTGACTTTTTCCTGTTCTGTAATGTTAATCGAATTTGTCCCGCGCAGTCTTTTTAGCTGTTCAGATAGGTACGCTAGCATGCTAAGGTGCTAGGGCAGAGACGAAAGAGTGTACTACTAGAAACTATTTATGTCGTCAGTCAGTTTAGCAAGATTAGTCATACAAAAAATAAAAAATAAATTCACGATTCTCAGTGTTTTATCGCGGTTTTGTTGTTGCTGGCTGTTAAGCTAGTAAATGTCTACATAAAGGAACAACCAAGTGTTATCTAGCTTGCGGTAATGCTATCTAGCTAGTAGATGGAAGGCTGAAGTCTGAACAATTCTTGGTGTGACATGTTGTACAATATAGTAGAATCGAATTACTGTTTTTCTCGGGGGAACTTCAGGAACTTTACTCTGGCATACAATAGGAAGTAGGTTCGGCGCTATATGGAAGTTGCCGAATGCACTAAATTATAATAACATAAAAATACGATATTTATGCAGAAGTACTATTTATTTAACGTAGGCTATTCCAGATGATGCCCAGGTCTATCATGTAGTAGTCTGCATTGATTCAGAGAGTAACTATCTGACAAAACTCCAGAAGAACATTACAGTAGTGTGTGTTTTTAACAAACAGCTTGACTTTGGGAGAAGTTTTGTCTCCCCAGATTCAATGTTTTTATTTTATTTTTTAAATTACCTGTGGTCATGGAAATACAGACATTTCATTATGACTAGATACAAAGCAACGTGGGGCTAAAATGCTCTTTGTTAAAGAAAATTGTTGGTATTTAAATATTAATTTTTATAAAATATCTTCATGTTTATAGTTTTTGGACAAAATTTGGAACAATGCATGTGAAATGAGCTTTTCTCAAGTTGAAGATGTGTTGATGTCAATGCCATTTAGCTGCCTTAGCCTGTTTCATCACATCTGCTGTCTATATATTGCTCTCTGTCTGGTAGTGTTCTACTCAGAACGCCTGGGTCCTTCCAGTAACCCTTTGCTGGACCAGCTACCCAGCTACCAGTCCCTCCTGTACCGTAGGAAGTCCTCAGCCACAGGCAGCACGAAGAGAAGAGGCAGCTCTCGCAGACACTTAAGCTCGTCTTCCAGCTGGAAATGGAAAGGGGACAAAGTGGAGGAGAAACCAAAGGCTGTCGCTCATCAGAGGCTCATCTGCGAGCTGCCCAAGACTATGGAGGAGAAACGCAGAGACAAGTGAGAAAGTTTCATCTCTGTCTGTCTCACCTCTGAGGTCTCTATCCTGTTATTTATGTTCTTAATGTGTGTGCTTAGCGTTATTATTGCACTTTTAAGATACAAGGTTTGGTATAGAAGTGTGTGACCTTTAAAATATATATATATATTTGAAATTATTGGGTATCATATAGTAAGTACTGTATTTTCTATCCCCATGGTACCTGCAATTGGGTGTAATGTGGTTGATGGGGAGAAGTGTGTTTTTTTTTTATTTCTATAACATTTCAGTTATACAATCATTTTATGAGACTTGGGATTTACACCCAGTGTATGATCTAATTCGGTGTTTGACAGTTATAATTTGGCTTGCTGTGACAACAGCAGTCCTCAGGCCGTATTGAATTGCTTACTGTAGAGATCAAGTTCCATGACACTCATTTTCTTCCTTCAAAGTGGGAGGCCAGTGTTATTGAATTACTTTTCCACTGAGTCTCAATGACTGGCTATTCTAATTCTGCAGCCTCACTGTTTAGCACTGCCTACTACTTAGTAGTGAACACAGTGTAAATAAGAGACCTGAGAAAATGTTGCAAGGGAAATAAAATATTTGTAATTTTTTTGTGAATGGTCAGTGCATAAAACTGCAGTTTTTCCTTGTTTTTGTTGACTTTTGTATGGTGTGAAGGGTGCTGTATGATGAGGTTAAGCCATGATAGCCTGGGCCTGCTCAGTGGGGTTATTGCAGGGATGTTAGAGTCCAGTCTCCTGGACTCCTGGAGGGCTGCAGTATCTGCTGCTTTTCAGTGTTTCAGCATCAATGATTCATTGAAGTCATTTACTGACTAAAGAGCCCACACGCCTTGTTTCCATTGGCTGTTTTGGGTGCTGATTTAAAGGAAGCCTCAAAATTTGCAGACACTGCGGCCCTCCACGGCTTGGGCTTGACACCCCGTGGGTTTTTTTGTGTTAGTGTGCAGCGCATGGAGCAGGCTCGGGACCTGAGCAGCTGGAAGCAGTGGCGCCAGAACACACACCACTCCCTGAAGAGGCTGAAGGAAGACTGTATGGAGCTGCTGAGAAGGCTGAAGCTGTGGAGAGGAGACATCCACGTCATAGAGGGTGAGGGAGGCGAGAGAGGCCTGGAGAAAGGCCTTAATCTGCTGTCCTTTTGGGCCTGTTGTAGTCTGACTAGAACAAGTTTTGACCTTAACTTTGAATTTACAAAAACGTAAACAAGTGGTACATAATTTATAGCGGGTATCATGAATAATGAAGGCTTCTTGCCTTTTGAAAGAAGATAAAACTCATTCAGATTGAAATGATTCTGCGTTGCAAAATGGGAGATTACAGAATCAGAGATAACAATCAGTTTGGTCAAAATGAAAAGTTTTGAAAAATTGGTCCCTGGAGAACACACATAAATCAAAATATTTAGCATACAAAATATTAAAATATAGCAAAAATATTTTAGGAAGCTCCAACAGCTTTCCACCATTTTTGTTCACAGTCCACTAACTGAGTTGTGCTGTCTTTGCACCTGCATCCTAAACTCAGCCCACCAGAGCTTTAATAGAGACCACCTGCTTGTCAGGATAAACAACTGCTGTTAATTTCATACCAAGTCGATTCAGTCATCCATTCCAGTGCTCAAGCATGGAGAGACCCAGAACTCTTATCCTCCTGTCCTCCATGCTCCCCAGGGATGTTTGGCACTGGGATCCTGTCTTACTTCTCCTTCCTGCGCTTCCTGGTGCTGCTCAACTTCGTCATCTTCCTCCTGATGTTTTGCTTCATCATGTTGCCCATCATCATCGCACCCCGTACTTCAGGAAACGCCACCTTCGACCTCTACAATGGTAAGGACCTGCTCCCCCTTGTTCAGTCAGAATGGGAAATGGCTGGGCAAAAGTCCAGACAGGTAAGAATCTGTCCAAAGATCACATAGCATAGATGTCCCTTTAAAGGATGGATGACTAAAACCAGTTAAAACCATTTCATCTTCAACCATCATAGAATTACAGGGGAATGCAAATATAACACATGCATAAATCTTGTTATTAAATTTGGAGTACTGTTTTCTGTTTTGTATCTTAAACTTGGGTTGGGTTTCTTTAATATCTTATCTTGCCTGTGTTTGACTGCTTTTTTGAAGATTATGTGAAAGAGTGCAGGGCATTTAAGGGCTGAAGGTCTGTTCTCTGAATGAAAATCTTTGTTTTTCATCTTTGTTGCCATTTCTCTTTTTTAAATGATTTATTGTAATTATCTGTAAAGAATAAGCCCAAGGAAAGTGTTATGTTACATACCCAGCTTTCACCAAGTGTATGGCCTTCACAGGGTTCATTCATAAATGCTTGGCATGTCCCTCAAAACTCATTCCCTGGAATTTGACCCTGTAGGTATGGTTTATTGTGTTGTGTCATGGTATGGTACGCTTTTCAGGACATGAATGCAGTAACTACCCCAGCACGTCTCGTCGTGGACTGGTTGTGTTCCATCAGTATATCACAGACCTACTGTCAGGGACGGTATGTACCGCTGATTCCAGATAATAGACACATTGTCTGTTGGGGTGGGATTGTGTCTCTGAAAATGTACAAGAATGGCTTCGTTGTGATTGTTTTATCTGGGGTATGTTGTTGTGAAACTAAATTATTTTTGTGTCACAATACATAATGTTTTTACAGCTTTTTACTCATATTGATATTGGAGAAACTGAAATTCCTTGTTTCCTAGTTAGTTTTTTTTGCAACACATGAAATATAAGTTGATAGATTTTATTAGTCAGATAAGGTGTTAGGCAGAAACATGGAATGGTAGTTAAGGTTCCGAAGCGTTCTAGAATAGTTTTGATATATTACAGTATTTATATGTGTATGAGAAAAAAATATGAGTGCCTGGTGGTTTGTTGATCAACAGATTAGATCATTGATCATAGTCAAGTTGCATCCTTAACTTGCTTTGAAAAACTGTAAATCGCTGTAGAATATATTCTAGAAAATACATGGATTGTGTACTGTAGATTAAGTTTAAGGGTACATGCCATACCTTAATTTGTTAATTCAGAATTGTATGTGCACAGCTATGTGTACATTGTTTGTATATAATCTACTGGTTATTTCATGTTATACAGGGCTTTCTGGAAGAAACCTACCTCTTCTACGGCTACTATAAGGTGGAATCCATATATTTCCCTAAGTTCTCCTATAATCTCCCCTTGGCCTACCTGCTCGTCACTATTACCTACCTCTTCCTGAGTCTCATTTGGATTGTGAAAAGGTACTAGCCAGAATGATTGCCACCAATATCCGCTAGGTGCTGTGTTCAACTATATATTGCTGACTTACGAAGCTATCAACACTTCCCAGCTGTTTGACATGACATGAAAGTCCTGCTAGGCCATGCCTTCATCTAGGGTAGGACAGGGATGGACCTTTGCTAAAGGAAAGGTGCCATGCATGAACACTGAGCGGCTGGAGAAGGCCGGTGGGGCCAGAGCAGAGCCGTCTGCTGCTCACGCCCGCATGTTTGGTCAGAGCGGGTCACTGGTCTCCTCTGACCCACAGGTCGGCGGCCGGTTTCAAAAGGAATCTGGTGCAGGATGAGGACCGCTTCCAGAGCTTTTGCAACAAGATCTTCGCCGGCTGGGACTTCTGCATCACCAACGAGACCGCCGCCCGGCTGAAGCAGAGCAGCCTGCTGTACGAGCTGAAGGTGAGTCCCGAGGTGGTGCTGTTGAGGGGAGGGAAGGGGGTGCAGCTGAGCAGGCACGGTTCCTCTCGCTCTGACCCTGCGCCCTCCCCACAGACTGACCTGGAGGAGGAGCGGATCAAGCAGAAGATCGCTGACCGCACGCGCAGAGAGAAGTGCCGGATATACTTGCTGCGGCTGGTCCTCAACTTGTTCGTGGTGGCCGTGCTAGCTGCCTGCTTCTTTAGCATCTACAGGGCCACCATCTACTCACAGGAGTTCCAGGTGCAAAACTCAAAACTTTACCTTGATTTAATAGATATCTCTATTGTCACTTTAGACCAGTGGTCTCCAACCCTGGTCCTGGAGAGCTACAGGTTCTGCCGGTTTTTGTTTTCATCTTAAAATCAGCACCCAATTGAGACCCAAGACACTAGGTGAGTTGAGTTAACTGTGTAATCAATTGCTCTAATTGATTCATGAAGTGCAGAGTCACTATGAAAACCAGCAGACCCTGTAGCCCTCCAGGACCAGGGTTGGAGACCACTGCTTTAGACTGACCCTGTCCATTCATGTGTAATTGAGGTCACTGTATCCAGTTGATTTGAAGGCACTGTTATCCCATTGATTTTAGAACACCATCCAGTTGACTTCTTCAGGCATGGTGTCTTTCTTGTGGGTCCATGTAAAGGTGCTTGTTTTAGTCTTCCCAGTTGAATCCACGACCCAACTTCATCCTGGAACTGATCTTTGAGTACCTCCCCTCCATCGTCATCACTCTGGCCAACTTCATCACCCCGCTCATGTTCACACTCATCATCCAGTTTGAGGACTACTCTCCTGCCTTTGAGATTCGCTTCACACTGATGAGGTGGGCCTCAGCACCCCCAATGTGTGCAGTCCACGTCAGATCTGGGCGAATAGAAAATGAAAGCCAGTCTATGTCCTCTGAATAAGAGTGGAAATATAAGTGTGGCTGTTGGTTGGCATTGGCTGATGGTGTTCCTGTCTTGCGTTTTTGTCCAGGTGTGTATTCATGCGTTTGGCCAGCATTGGGGTTCTGCTATTCTCTCTCTGGTCTCAGATCACTTGCCATTTAGGACCCAGCTGTCCCTGTGGATACAACCACGAGGTCTACCCGGTGAGCGAGGGAATGAGGGCGAATGGGATCAAGGGAGAAAGTTGGGAGGGGAGGGATGAGTGATTTAGCTGGGGTAGGGTGTTAGGGGAGGCGATGAGTGTGACGGCCATCTGACCTTTCTCCCTGACCTCTATCCTTCTGCCAGTGCTGGGAGTCCCGCGTGGGTCAGGAGATGTACAAACTCATGATCTTCGATTTCATCATCATCGGCGCCGTCACCATCTTTGTAGAGTTTCCAAGGAAGTAAGTTCCTTTATCACCTCGAATGACCATACATTCAGAGGTCAAAGTGCGAAGGGCATTCAGGACAGAGATGTGTGTGCCTGCTTGACTGTGGCTTCCTCTCTCAGGCTGATTGTGACGTACTGTGACTGCGGCTTGGCCAAGTGGTGGGGTCAGCAGGAGTTTGCCATTCCCCAGAATGTGCTTGAGATTGTGTACGGCCAGACCATCTGCTGGATCGGCACATTCTACTGTCCCCTGCTCCCAGCCATCTGCACCATCAAGTACTTCATCGTCTTCTACATCAAAAAGGTTCAGTGCCTTTGTCACTACTACAGTCTTGGAAAAGACAGAAATGCATAGCTCAACAAAATAAGTTTAGTATTAATCCTGTTTTCTTCCAGCTTTTGTTGATGTTATTTTTTGATTAAATGGTTTTTGATTGAGTGCTGTGACTTCCATGCCACGGTCAGTCTGTTTGCAGTGTTGAAGATGCGTGCTGTAGTGTGACAGTGTGTCTGTTGTGCAGATGACCCTGGTTGCTGTAGTGTGACAGTGTGTCTGTTGTGCAGATGACCCTGGTTGCTGTAGTGTGACTGTGTCTGTTGTGCAGATGACCCTGGTTGCTGTAGTGTGACAGTGTGCCTGTTGTGCAGATGACCCTGGTTGCTGTAGTGTGACAATGTGTCTTTGTGCAATGACCTGGTGCTGTAGTGTGACAGTGTGTCTGTTGTGCAGATGACCCTGGTTGCTGTAGTGTGACAGTGTGTCTGTTGTGCAGATGACCCTGGTTGCTGTAGTGTGACAGTGTGTCTGTTGTGCAGATGACCCTGGTTGCTGTAGTGTGACAGTGTGTCTGTTGTGCAGATGACCCTGGTTGCTGTAGTGTGGCAGTGTGTCTGTTGTGCAGATGACCCTGGTTGCTGTAGTGTGACAGTGTGTCTGTTGTGCAGATGACCCTGGTAAAGAACTGTCGGCCAGCCACACGCCCCTTCCGGGCCTCCAGCTCAAATTTCTTCTTCCTGGTGGTGCTGCTGATTGGCCTGGCGCTGGCCTGCGTGCCTGTGATTGTCAGCATCGCACAGTGAGTACCCTGTGTGTGTGTGTGTGTGTGTGTGTGGCCGTCAGCATCGCACAGTGAGTACCCTGTGTGTGTGTGTGTGCGTGTGTGCGTGTGTGTGGCAGTCAGCATCGCACAGTGAGTACCCTGTGTGTGTGTGTGTGCGTGTGTGCGTGTGTGTGGCAGTCAGCATCGCACAGTGAGTACCCTGTGTGTGTGTGTGTGTGTATGTGCGTGTCTGTGTGTGTGTGCGTGTGTGTGCTCGTGCGTGCGTGTGGGTTTGCATGTGCGTGTGTGCACCAGCCAGCATCGCACAGTGAGTATCCTGTGTGCGCGCGTGTGCGCACATGCATGTGTGTGTGTTTGTGTGTGTGTGCACGCCAGTCAGAATCGCACAGTGAGTATCCTGTGTGCGCGCATGTGTGTGTGTGTGTGTGCGCGCCAGTCAGAATCGCACAGTGCAGTACAACTTAAACGTGTTTTTTGTGCTTATCTCAGGATAAACTCCTCCCGCGCATGCGGCCCCTTCATGAACTACACCATGTCGTGGGAGGTGGTCCCGAAGGCGGTGTCCCAGCTGCCCGGGGGCCTGCCCACCTTCCTCTTCGCCCTGTCTTCAGAAGCCTTCGCCGTCTCCTTCTTTGTGGTTACGTGGTGAGTCCTGAGGCAGCTTTAGCATGAGCAGGGTTTAGCTCTGTTCTGTGTTCACGGTGCTGCTATCTTTCCTCTACACAGACAGGGCTGTACATTTACTTGCCAGAAGCAGTGGTGCCAGTTCAAAAACTTTGTAGCACAGATTTAAAAATTGTGACAAATTACAAAATATTATGACAGATGAATGTTGTGACAAATTACAAAATAGGCTCTGTTATAAAACGAAAATGAATATCGCTGTGGAATGATAACGATGACTTGAAATTCATCTCCCATAATGCAGGCAATTGTCTGTCTGAGAAGATAAATCATGTTGAACTTCGAGTCGTAGAGATGTAGCATTTATAATGATAAAACTCAATTGAATCAACTTGTCAAACGGTTGCTTGAGGATTATTTTTTATGTTGGCACGTTAGATCTTTTAATCTTAAATGGGACAGTGTTGTCACACTGTACAGCCCTGACTGACTGTGGCTGACCCTGACGTGCTGTGTTGTGTGCCGTCTGCAGCCTGGCCATGTTTTACGTGATTGCGCTGGCTGGAGCCCACAAGCGTGTGGTGGATCAGCTGAGGGAGCAGCTAGCCATGGTGAGTGCTCGGTCTCAGGCTCGCCGTCACGCAGGAGCGAGAGAAAAGGGAGGCCATACACCTGTCCTCTCCCGTTCTGTTCCACAGGAAGGGAGAGACAAGCGCTTCCTGATCCAGAAGCTGTGCCAGGCGCAGAGGACGTCCGTCAGGTCCGCGGGGGTGCAGTCTCACGCGGACAGGGACCGCCAGAGTAACCACGGCGCCCAAAACCACGACAACCCCGGGGGGGTGTTCCTGGCGCAGCCTCCGGTCTCCGCCACGCACGTCTGACGCACGCAGGCCTCAGGCGGGTAGACCAGGCCCGTGCGGAGAGCAGGGAGACCGGCCACAGAGCTACAGCCTTAACTGCACATCGCTCTGACCCAAAGCGAACTAACATCAGTCACATTCGTGCGCGGTCTACTGGTCTTTTCAAAGATGAGGGTCCCTAAAGTCTGAGTGCTGACAGTTGGACTCCCAGGAATCACCTACAGGTCTGAAACAAGGACCAATACATTTACCCTCTTTTACCATTATACCACTAACTTGTTTGATTATCATATTCTTATTTTGTATTTTTAATACATGTCCTAAATGTTTTCTTTATCTTTTTTGTTTGTAACTTAACCTGGTTTGGTTCTGTTATTGTTCGTAAGTATGCCGGGGATATTATCATGTTTTCCTTCCAGGAAGGACTTTATATATATATATATATATATATATATATATATAAATATATATATATATATATATAAAAATCACTTTAACGTCTATTAGTATATAAAAGATTTTATGTTACGCGAAAGGCTACTGTGTAAAAAAACAAAACCATTTTATTGTCTTTCACAAATTGAAAAACAGTTGGGTCCAGTCAGTACAAACACTGAAGGAAACAGGCTTCCTTATAAATCGAAGTACACTAGGGAAATGGCTTTGCTTTTGAGAGGATTTACACTGATGATGCACGTTATGAATTCTCTCTCTCGTTTCTTAACTGAGGAATCGGGATCACAACGAGTCACTGAATTGGGCCCTTTTCACTGTGGCGATATATCTGAGCCGTTTCTTGTGCTTTCGGACTGTTTGGGCACTGCTAATTGTAAGGGTGTACTTATTGAGGATACTGTCCTCGGGTCTAAAGCTGCCTTCATAGTATTTGGGATTGTGTTCCCCAGCATGAATTTTATACCAAATATGTATTTCAGTCACTGCCTCGTTTACACCTTGCTGAAGAGCACAGTGGATGGAGGCTCCTTGCTTCTTTGAGTGTTGTTTTCCTGTGTTTGCACAATGAAATATTTTTGATACTTTTACGTTTTTTATCATTCGACATATCCACTAACATAAAATAATTAGGGATTTTTCTACCAAATGTTTATTTCATTTGAAAAATATACATTTGAAATGTAAATTTAAAATAAACATTTACATTTTCCAGAAAATATTTTACATATCTGATTTCTCTTTTACCATGTTGATTTTTATCAGAAACGTGCAATAAATGAAACAATATTTCTGACAATAAAAAATATATATATATTATTTAAATGTAGCTCAACGGCACAGAACTGTAAAGCCCTCATTTTTGTTGGAGAAAGTTCAGTCATGATTTTTAATTTACATTGAAGAGAAGTAGTATCTGACAAGCTGTGCTTTGCTGTAGAAAAACCTTTGTCCTGCCTCTGAGATTGTCCCTGATTGATATACCTTGCCAGACAGGCAGATGTAATCTGTAAGATAAAGTGAGAAAGGCCAGCCAGGATCAATCACACCAACTACCCTGTCCGGCTGTGAATGATTGCCAAGGTTATAGGTGAGATTTAGTTTGTGATTTCCCACCTCAAGGGCTTTCAGGAGCTTTCAAGATTTCCCTCAGGATTTGACGTTTTACCTGCACAGTTTCCAGTGTGGGTGACTGTGGGCTCAGCTGTCTGTTCTTCAGCATCACTAGGTAAGGCGCTCTCTTCTGCTTTTTGCTCACCCTCCTAGTCCGAGTGGTCGTAGCTGCTGTCTGTGTCTCCAGACAAGGCCATACCTCTCCTCAGAAGGCAGGGTCTCTCTGCCTCATTAATGGGGCTCTGTGGACTATGGGCAGCACTGAAAACCACCCTGCTTTCAGCTTTGTCTGATGCAGCTCCCTCTTCCTCCAGAATACTAGCCCCCTATTCCCCTCCATCTGAGTCTTTGCTATTAGCCATGTAGCCGTCTGTGTGGTTGAGCTCCAGAAACCATCCTTTCTCTATGTTTGTTACTTGACACATCCTGCAGGACTCTGAGTCAGTGTGTTTCTTGTTCCTGGACTGCCCTTTCCTCCCCCTACTGGCCTCTCTCTGTTCCCTGTCCCTCCCATCCCCTCTCTCTCTTTCCTCAGGGTCACGGCTGTGATGCAGGGTGTGTCCACTCTGCCTGGTCTGAGAACAGTGACAGTGTATAGAAAGGCTTGCTTCTCTTCCTGGTGTCTCCACCCCTGCTCTTTACCTGTCTCCTACATTGTGATTTTCTCTTTGTTCCTAGAAAGAAAACAGGGTACATATTTTGTCTATGTTACTCACAAATTGTGAACAAAGTGAAGCTTAGGTTATGTTATGTGTACATTATTTTCAAAGGCTTCTGAAGTTTGTACGGTATAAAGCTATAAGGTTTCATGCAACTGGCTGATAATGTGCTGTACTCATGAATCATCTTTTGTCCATGTTCTTACTCTGTCACAGCCACTGGAGATATAGCAATTACAATGATTGTGGAGTTTTACCAGAGGCTAATACTTCTAATACTCTTCTTTATAGAATCTCATGAAATTTTTGGCCCATTTTCACATTTGGCCTAACAGTTCTGTAAGTGACTGGCCTAAAATAAACAGAAAATAATTATACATTAATTAATTAAGTATTTTTAATAAACCCTTTTGGATAAATGTTCTTTGTAACCTACAATACAGAGGGTTTGGTTTCGTTATTTTTCATTGTCAGCGTTGGTAGCTAATTATGACAGCCAGTCTTTTGCTCTGTTGACCCATGGCTATTTTTTTGACATGTTTTTTTTCCCCCTTAAAAAAGGCAGATATATATCGGTCTCACCTCCATGGACCTGGATTGGTGGTAAGAACATATCACTCTGAAAAAGAGGCCTATAATATGTGTTAAAGTGACGTCACTGACTGAGTCCTGAATTGGCACTGCGTAGGCTAGATTGTGGGCAGATAGAGGAACCTTTGTAATCTTCCCATGGATGATTCATGCAGCTAAGTGTGATTATACAGTGATGGCTATGGCTTTCTTATGCAACACCACTCATAAACATTGTTGCCTACAGAGCTGTTGCCAGTTGTTGCAACAACTCCCCAATGCTGCTACAGACTTAGTAAGTTGTGGGTAAAAATGGGAAAATGGCTCAAACAGTAACAAGGGTTAGGAAAGGTGTCCTGACTAACAGAACAGGCTGTGAGGCACTTGCACAATATCTCCTGTGTACAGTTAATTCCATACAAAATGGGCAAACCACACTATTTAAGAGTAGGCATTCGATTATAGCTTAATGGCACAGAGATAACTGTAAAAAGACACTTACCTTCCCACAAACATTGACTTGTCTGTTTTTTTTATTCTGGGAAGTTCAGCCGGTCTACTGGCCAAAGAAATGACTTCCTATAATGAAATGGGAGACAAATATGCCTGAGCTTTAGAAATATAGAGAATAATTAAATCACAATTCAGTACACAAAGTACTTCTGTCTTGTTCATAAAGCATTAACCTTTACAAAATAGAACTGGGAAGGGCTTTTGATTTCCAACCACATAAAAACCTTGAGAAATTTCCAAGAAATCACAGAATGGAAATATAATACATATAATACATTGTCTAAATATATTTCTTTTTGATGTGGTTGAGAGGATTACATTTACAATGAGACGTCCCCCATGTATATTTAATAATGTCACTGATGTTTCAGGAAAAGAGCACACTATAGCCACACATTTTAACTTCAACAGATTAAAGTCATACATGCTTGATGCAGGAGTTCTTTATTAATTAATAAAGTATTTATGTTGTTCCACAGGCAAGAGTTCTTCTGTGTGTCTTGACTACACCGTTGATGCAGTTTTAACATAAAATAACTTTGTTGTCACTCCAACTTTGAAATCCATTTAACAAACATAATTTAAGATTTAAGTTTTTTTCTGTACTGTATAGCTTTATTATACTCACAGTTTTTTGGCAACTAAACTGATGACATAATTTGAAGACATTTTATTTCTTCTGGTAAACATATTGCATGTAGGCAAGCTATTTGTAGTGTACATTTGGTATTCAGGCAGTCCACATTAGAAGTCCCACCTACTCCAGCCAGAACTTGCTGCAATGGAGACTATTTGAAAGAAGATGAAGACATTTGGTTGTAACTGTACTACTACATACATTGACAAAACAATAATTTGAAACATTTTAGTTAAGTAGACAAATTTCTATAGACAAATCATGAATAGGCTCCATTGTAACTGTGTGTGAATAAGGCCAGAGGAGGAAAGCCCAGGGGTCAGAAAGTCCTGCAATGTGTTTCTTTCACCCATGAACTCAGCCGGTTGACTAATTAGGTCTACCTACTGGCTGAAAAATTAGTCAATCCAGTCTGAGACAAAATACTGGGGTCGACTTTGACTTTCTGAACCTGGATTTTCCACCTCTTTATAAGGTCAGAGTTACAGCTGGAAGATGGAAGGAATGCAACCGGTTTTGATTTGGCAAAATGAAGAAAAAAACAGACAAAACTACATGAACAAATTAAGGAAATATGGGTAACGTTGCTTTAAAACGGTCCCATTTTCGTGACAGACGGGTTCATTGTTCATTGCAACTTGGAATAATTTTCATATCGGTACTTTGGTAGGTTATTTTATTTTAGAGAAGCGTATTTACGAATGGTGGACGCTTGTAGAACTGTTTTACGTTGGAAACGTAGGCTTCTTTTTCGAATCAGACGTATTTACAAGGTGGGCGATGTTACCTCCTCACCAGCAGATGTCGTGACCAATTTTTCTGCTGGATAGGTTCGTACTCCATGAAAACTCCCGTGAATCTCGAGACCTTCACGACCGGAACCGGCAGCAGCGTGCTTTAATGGTTTGACAGCTAAGAGGAGAAACGGGAATATTACCTAGTCAGTGCTGGTGTATTTGATAATAAAGAATCAGGCATGGGCGTACTGTGGATTTTGTTAGGTGTATTGGCTTCCCATTTGACCGCCCTTAAAGCGGATGATATCGTTGTGGGCTGCGGTGGATTCGTGAAGTCGGAGGTGGAAATCAATTACTCACTAATCGAGGTGAGAAGTTGGCCCGGGGTAGTGAGTGGTTTCGCTGGTAGGATTCCTGATCTTTGTCTAGTCGGTTTGAATGAAGCACATTATATCATTTACTTGTTTCCAAAATTCGTTGCATAAACAACGAAAAAAAAAAAAAAAACTCGGGGTATAAAACTAACGTTATATCGAGGTTCTAACGTGGTATTTTGCTAAATCTGAAACCGTTAAGGTGAAATGGCTAATTGTCTCATTTGCTTCAAGCTGGGTGACGTTGGTGAACTTGTACACAGTCTAATCGTACTATAGCATAAAGCAGAACGACAACTGCTTACGTCGCATAACTGGCTAAATAGCTCGCAAATTAAACTGACCACATTCATGGAGATGAGGAATAATTTAAATATATTTACGTAAGCTACACGCATAGTGTTCTCACTGTTGCTTAAGTGGTTTTGGGCCCATTTGTTTATACATTTCCTACCTTAAACCCCAGTGTGCTGACACAGTAGCGGGGACCACACATGGCTGTAATAGGATTATCGGGGGGCTTCTCTAAATTGCTGGTCGTGACAGCTGGTCTGAGAGATGCGTGCTGTGCGTGCTTGATTTTATTTAACGACTCTATGTACTTGTTGGACAAATAGACTGTTGGTGAATTGCGTGCTCTGTTTTGTTTACCCATCAGATAAAATTATACACAAAGCAAGGCTCCTTGAAGTACCAGACAGACTGTGCTCCAATCAATGGCTACTTTATGATCCCTCTCTATGACAAGGTAAGGCCCTGGGTTATGTGTTGTGAGAAAAGATGCATTAATTGCACTAAAACTATTCCCAATGTTATGTACTCATTTGAAAATTTCTATGTACAGGGAGACTTTATCCTGAAGATTGAACCACCACTTGGGTGGAGCTTTGGTAGGTAGCTCTGTCTGTTCTTAAAGGGTTTTGTTTTTGTGTATTTCCCTGCCTACTATTTAACATATGCCGTCTACCTGTTTTCAGAGCCTACCAGTGTAGATCTCCATGTGGATGGTCTGAATGATATCTGCACCAAAGGAGAAGACATTAACTTTGTATTCACCGGCTTCTCTGTGTTGGGAACGGTGAGAGGAACTAATGCCATTCAAAGAGATGTAAATGTCCCCTGACTGGACCTGAGGGGAAAGCTGAATGATATTTCCATTGGGCTAATCGTCTCTGTGGCTTCAGGTGCTGAGTAAAGGGCAGCAGCTGGGTCCGGCTGGGGTGGAGGTGAACCTGCGCAGAGCTGGAGCTGAATCCAGCCTGCAGACCGTGCTCACACAGCCAGGAGGAAAGTGAGTACCTCCCAGAGCACAACCACACCTGCTTACTTCCATTCACTCTAGCTAGGGTTACAGCAGGTTTTAATGATGAGCCTAGATGTGTTACTTGGCCTGTTCCTGTTATAAAACATGCTTATGTCCTTATATTACATTTTGAATTGCTCCCATTACAATTCTTTTGTGTTCCCCTTTTTGATTGTTTGCATATTCCACTTCTTCTGTTACTGCCTGACAGGTACACCTTCTTTAAAGTTCTGCCAGGAAATTATGATATCACTGCAACCCATGCATCATGGACTCTGGAGCAGGTGAGTGTTTCTACACGTAACAGTCTTTGAGCTGCTGTTCACTGGAGCTTTATGCATTATCACTAAGCAAGGTTCTTCATCCTAAATATTTCAGTGCTACTATTGTATGTGTGTTTGTTGAGTTTTCATGTTTTACATTTCCCCCCCCCCTCACTTCAGAGCGCAACAGTGGTGCACGTGTCCAATGCCAACGCCCCTGCCGCAGCGCACCTAGTGGTGGGAGGGTACGACGTGTCCGGGGAGGTGCGCAGCGATGGAGAGCCCATGAAAGAGGTCACCTTCCTGCTGTTCTCAGCCACTGTCAAGCAAGAGGTGAGGGTTCTTAGTGATGGGGGTGGGCGGAAGGTCTTATATAAACAACTGCTACATTTTATATGTATGAGGCATTTCACAGATAGCTGCATATATCATGATGAGAAACTAAGTGTGGGTACAGTGGAGCACCTGTGAATGGTTTCCTGTGGCAGTGTTCTGACCTGTTTTTTCTGTGGCAGTGCTCTGTCCTGTGTTTCCTGTCACAGTGTTCTGACCTGTGTTTCCTGTGGCAGTGTTCTGACCTGTGTTTCCTGTGGCAGTGTTCTGACCTGTGTTTCCTGTGGCAGTGTTCTGACCTGTGTTTCCTGTGGCAGTGTTCTGACCTGTGTTTATTGTGGCAGTGTTCTGACCTGTGTTTCCTGTGGCAGTGTTCTGACCTGTGCTTCCTGTGGCAGTGCTTTGACCTGTGATTAATCTTGGCGTGTTCGAATCACTGTGTTCCCGTGGAGGGTTCTCGAACCTGTCTTCTGTGCAGTGCTTTGACCGTGGAGTTTAACTCTCTCTGGCCAGGAGAGTCACGGGTGAGATGGATGCCCCGTGGACCTTTTCAGTCAAACTCCTGTCCACCTGCGTGTCTTCCAACGATGGACCTGTCACCTTGCCTCTTGGTAAAGGACTAGGTAAATGGTGAATGGATGCATTTCATATACCCTTATCACCCTTTACATGATGTCCAAAGCTGCTGTACCACACTGACGCCCGGCTTTCAACCACCCGAGCCTGTCATCTGGCTATTCATATGCTGTGCTCAACCTGTTCCAATTGTGAGAAGGCTATTTGCTGCACCAGTCGTCATTATTCTTAATTGAATAATCAGTTTGTAAAGTCATTAGTGACAATATTGTGTGTTCCCCAATTCTGTGTGTATATGTGTCCACACCATGAGGATGAAGGAGGACAGTGGCTTTAGTTTTAGTGTGTAACCCATCCTCCTGTCTCAGTTATACTTGATTTGACCTTCTTTTGTTCCAGATACCTTTCTACCGGGGAGAGAGAATCACCTTTGACGTTGCCCCATCACGGATGGAGTTCAAGGTGGAGCACAACAGCTTAAAACTGGAAGTAAGTTTAGTCGTAGATCCTGGATCCTGAGGTGTTGGCTTATGGCAGGGTTTTTGCCTCTGTGTGCATTTGCCGTTATATGAAATTGAAGCCTTCCTGCTTGTGAGGGGGTGTGGTTATAGTGGTGAAGCGTGATATATAAGCTGTGGATGTGTCATATGTCGCTCTGCTCCTCTCTCCTCAGCCAATCTTCCGTGTGATGGGCTTCTCTGTGACCGGCAGGGTGCTCAACAGCCCTGACGGGGAGGGCGTGCCCGATGCCACGGTAACCCTCAACAACCAGATCAAGGGTGAGCACCCGAGCCCCTTACTCTGTGTGTCCTCTCTTACCGGCTTACCCTTGGATGATTACTGCAAGTCAAAGCATTCAGGTATTACTTCTGTGGCAAAATTCCAGCTTATATTTATCTGAAAGTGCTGTATCTGGTTTTCAGTGCTGACCAAAGAGGACGGATCTTTCCGTCTGGAGAACATGACAGCTGGGACCTACACCATCCGCACGCACAAGGAGCTCATGTTCTTTGAGCCGATCACTGTGAAGATTGCCCCTAACACGCCTCAGCTGCCTGATATCATCACAGCAGGGTGAGGGCAGGCTAATGCTAATAAACGCATGCCTCTTCAGAGCCCTTCAGTTCAGGGATAACGGTATCCGCGTTTTCCGCAGGTTCAGCGTGTGCGGTCAGATTTCCATCACCCGGCTGCCCGAGGGCATGAAGCAGCAGGGGCGCTACCGCGTGACCCTCACGCCCCGCGGACAGGACAAAGCCGCCGGCCGCGCCACCGACTCCGACCCCCAGGGGGCCTTCTGCTTCCAGGCCAGGCCGGGAGACTACAGCATCCAGGTAGCGCTTAAATCCTCAGGCAGTCTGGCCTGCGCTCTGTGCCGTGTTCGTGCTGAAGGCCTCACGGCTCGGCCTCCTCTGGCTGTGCGCAGGTCTCCCTCCCGGACGCGGAAGTGAAGGCCGGCCTGGCGCTGCAGCCTCAGTCTCTGGACGTGTCCCTGGTCGACCGGCCCCTGTCCGACGTGCACTTCACGCAGTTCATGGCCTCCGTGTCGGGAAAGGTCACCTGCTTGGGTACGTTTCCTCTAGCTGCCATGTGACGGTGCTCTGATGTTCCGTACCGGGGTCAGTAGAGGAGGTGAGTGAATGTGTCGTGCTTGTTCCGCTTGAGCCCCACCCTAACCCCCAGACCCCTTTACATCTTTCAGTGGCCTGTGGTGACCTGACGGTGACCCTGCAGTCTGTCAGTCGACAGGGAGAGAGGCGCAGCGTGCAGCTCTTGGAGAAGGCCGAGTCTCTCGCCTTCGCTTTCGACAACGTCCTTCCTGGAAAGTACAAAGGTAAGACGATGGTGTTTAAAATCATTTTTAGAAAGCTTATGCTACTACACACATCATTTTAGCCTTCCCAGTTTAGTTCGCAGAACTGAATGGACATAAAGCACACTGGATTTGGCCTTTTGGAGTCCTGAGTGTTTGCGCTTTCTGGGTCTGTCTCTGCCAGTGAGCATCTCCCATGAGGAGTGGTGCTGGAAGCACAAGTCGGTGGAGGTGGAGGTGCTGGACGCGGACGTGCCGACTGTGGAGTTCAGACAGACGGGCTACATGCTGCGCTGCTCCCTCTCCCACGCCATCACTCTGGTCAGTACCCACAATGCCCTGCTCCCCCGTCGCCACATCATGCATTCGCTGGCGAGCGTAAGAGCTCAGCATGATTGGTTTGACTCCTGTTCCCCGACAGGAGTTCTTCCAAGACGACAGCATGCCTGAGAATGTGGGAATTTACAACCTCTCTAAGGGAGTAAACCGCTTCTGCCTCTCAAAGCCAGGTACGAGCCCCCCCCCCATACACACACACACACACACACACACACTGTTTCACCTTCTGAATGTGACTGATCGTTCAGCTAATGGCTCTACATCTTGCTAGGTGTGTACAAAGTGACCCCACGATCCTGCCACCAGTTTGAGCAAGATTATTACACCTATGACACGTAAGTATTATTTGAAATCTATGCGTTAAACGGTCTCATTATTATGTCTTACAGCCGCTGTGTTTATTGATAATACAGTTTTAAGCAGTGTTGCTTGTTCGCACGTGTATCGTAGTCCAAGTTGGCAGTGACTGCGCGGTACTGACCGTGAGAGCAGCAGAGGGCTCACAGTGTGTCTCTTTTAGCTCCGCCCCCAGCATCCTCACCCTGACCGCAGTCAGGCACCACATGACTGGACTCATCACCACTGACAAGATCCTGGATGTCACTGTCACCATCAAGTGAGTGGCCAATCACAGCATGGCTGCTCTGTCATGTGACTAATCATTCCTTTGTGGTGATTTTCTCATGAGTGAGAGAGACTGTTAGTTCAACCACGCACAGAAGACAAAACAAACTAACGCAGCAGAATAGCTGTCAGCTGTCTTTGTTGCTTTAGTTTGTTGTTTTCATTCATTGTTTTTGCCCAGAATGCATAAGGGAGAAGGGTGAACGTGTTCATTTATTAGTTGTGTTGGTGTGGGTGCTCCCTCTCTCTCTCTCTCTCTCTCTCTGTCTTGAAATTTGTGGCTCCCTTTAAACAAGCTGTTTGCTCATTTATATTTCAACAGAAATTTTGCAGGCTGTCAGGAGACTGAAAATTAATTTAGTGTGTGAAATTGCTTTGGGGTGTTCATTCACAGGTTACAGCAGCCTTTAATTCACTCTGTTTGTGAAGTATGTGTTGGGAAGCATGCCCAATTATAGAGAATAAATCAGTAAGATACAGTTTACATAAATTACATAATTTCATATATTTTATTTCAGGCCAAGTAAATTTACTCAGCAGCCAAGAAAGCATCCAATCATTTAGAACATGAGAAGGGCCTAAAATAACTTTGGCATTCACTTCTTTCCGAGAAGTGAAAGTTTTCTGCTTTTACATACCCTGCAGGAAAGAGTGAATTGTCTGGTATTTTTCCACAAGAATTACGGAAGCATTTTTTTTCTCTCCAAAGGACACAGTGCAATTGAGTCTGCATGGTGCAAAGACTACTGCTAGCAACTGAATGTGAATACACATTTAATAAATAAATAAGCATCCTAATCTGGGGCTGCCGGTCGTGATGTGCACTTTCTTTCAGTACCGTGCTACTGACTGCGTAGTTAAGTACAGTAAATGCCGTTTCTCACCAGTGGGCCCTTATTTAAGGACATGACTGAAGAGAGCAGGAAGCACCGCGCCCTTAAGAATTCTGTTGCAGCTTTCATTTTCTTTATCGGCAGTAAATGCCAAGAGTGAGTGCATCACTGAGATAGCAGCTATGATTGGCATACTAGATAACATGCTATCAGTCGTATATCAGCAGATAGTTGTGAAAAGCATTTTTAGCATTGTCATATCTTCAGTTCTTTTCCAAATTAAAAGTTATATTGCTACAGTACTGTAATTTGGGCATACACACCAGTGGAGTGTATGGCTTGTAGATATGCATGCTCACATATATGCTGTCCAATCGATGTCCACTGTTATCAAATATGAAATGTGTTATGAATCAAAGGAGCTCTGTATTTACTGATATATTTATGTGCCAGGAATTGGCATGGGTAGAAGTGAGGTTTTGAAAGCAATTACAAACACCTACATGCTTAAAGATACTAGACTGCTGGGAGACTGGAACACTAGAACGTGTGAAATATGTTTTCAGTGCAGCGATAAATTCAGTCATGCTGCAAACACAATAAAATCGCTGGTAAGATGGCTTCTGTAAGAAGGGTTGATTCGTCCTGCGGAGCTGCTGCTGAAGGTTTGATTAACGGTCGATGAACGGTCTCCCTCAGGTCCTCCATTGAGAGCGAACCGGCCCTGGTCCTGGGGCCCCTGCGGTCCCAGGAGGAGCAGCGGCAGGAGCAGCAGCTGCAGGAGATCGAGCTGCGCAGGCAGGAGAGGGAGCGGCGGGGAGAGGAGGAGGGCAAGGAGAGCCCCCCGGTGCAGGAGAAAGCAGAGGACCTGCACGGGCCCTTTCACTACGAGTTCTCCTACTGGGCCAGGTACTGCCACGCTGCCCCCTGCCTAAATCTGCCATCTCTGAGAGGGACCAACAGCCTGTCAACTGGTGCTACAAAAACTAGTTTGGGCCACGCTACAGGGACTGTTTCATTACTGTTATTAAAACAGGTTCATATGGCTGGCAGTACGAGAGCGCTTCAGGTATTTGCAAAGGGTTATTGATTAAACGTGTTTGATAATTGTGCCTCATTTCATTGCATTTCAGACAGATAGCACATTGTTCTATCGTATTCCAGATCAGAAAGATTGTAGAAAGTGCTTTCGAAGTGCCATCTGGTACATTATTTTGGAATGGGAGGTGTACTAGAGGGGTGGACAGCACACATGGTTAGTTTACCAGGCTTTCCTCTCTTCCTGTCTCCTTGTCCTCTGCTCCAGGGCTGGGGAGAAGGTCACCGTCACACCCTCTTCCAAGGAGCTTCTCTTCTACCCCCCTGAAGTGGAGGCCACCATCACTGGAGGTAGGACTTCCTGTGTCATGTGACTGGGGCAGAGGGTCTGATTCCTTAGCTGAAATGTGCTTTCCTAATGCCTCATGCTGTCTGACAGATGGCTGCCCAGGACGGCTGGTGGACATCGCCGGGCGGGCCGGACTGTTCCTGGAAGGACAGGTGTCCCCTGAACTGGAGGGTGTGGCGATATCCATCAGTGAGAGAGGAGCAGCCACGCCCCTCATCACTGTGGCCACCAATGAGAAGGGAGCATACAGGTACCACAGGCCTGTCTATCCAGCCAACTGCGCATCCTTCAACCAGTCCTCTGGCTTTAAATGGACTATGCTTATTAACAATCATTTTGCTGTGAGCTGCATGATATCAAGTACATGTGCAGCTGCTAATCGTAGATCCCAGAATTGAGCAATCCCAGTCAGTGTAAATGCCGAGATGTAGTAATATGAACTGAGTCTGACCCGAATGCAGCTGCAAAGGTATATCTCTAGAGCATGGCGGCTCAGGTACGGCTAAGCGTCTCTCGCCTCTCCTCTCCCAGTGTGGGGCCGCTGCACAGTGACCGGGAGTATGACGTCAGCGCCGGCAAAGAGGGCTTCGTGCTGACACCAGTGGAGGGCACAAAGGGAGACTTCAAGGCCTTCGCCCTGGCAGGAGTCACCTTCGAGGTACTCTGAGGAGTCACAATATGCTGTCTGGGCTTTTGTGGATGACAAAGATCCTTGGAATGGAAGGGTGTATCGGAAATGCCGTCACTGTTCAGTATCTTCCTTAGGTTTATTTTTAAAGTATAAATATGACTGCAGGAAGCCCAAAGGCCTCAATATTCTTCATATTCTAACAGGGTCGTTATTTTGGGGCATGATGGTGTCTTAGGTGATCCTTTCCAAGTGTTCCTTCTCCGTTAGTGTATGTTTAGAAGCTTTTTGTTGTGATTTACGGTGTTACAGTGCATTAATGGCAGTGCTGCGTGTTCCGTTCTGTTTGTTTCTCTTAGATTAAGGCAGAAGATGGTCAGCCCCTCTCTGGGGTCCTGCTCTCTCTCAGTGGAGGACAGTTCCGCTCTAACCTGCTCACCCAGGAATCCGGCCTCCTCACCTTCAACAACCTGGTACATCCCGATCCAGCTCTCATCTGCATCCATCTGGCCCTGCTGAGCCCTGGCCAAGTTCATACAGCCGGTTCTGTGAATTTAACAGGCTTTAGATGTCCTAACGTGTGCTGTGCTGTCCTGTTATTCAGAGCCCCGGTCAGTACTACTTCAAGCCCATGATGAAGGAGTTCCGCTTTGAGCCTGCCTCTCAGATGATCGAGGTGGAAGAAGGCCAGACCCTCAACATCGCCATCGCCGGCTACAAGACCGCGTACAGGTACGGTCAGGCCCGCGGGGACCCGCGCTTGCGAGGGACACGTTTTCTCAGTCTAGTTTCTGGGGTCGCTCCCCTGTTGCCGGGATGTAGCGATTGAGAGAGCGGCGTCGTATGGGCCTCTCAGTGCGACCCCTCCTCCCCCCCTGCAGTTGCTACGGCGCTGTGCAGTCTCTGAGCGGCGATGCGGAGCAGGGCGTGTCCGTGGAGGCGGTGGGCCAGGGCGAGTGCAGCCTGTACAGCGAGGACACTGTGACGGACGAGGAGGGCCGCTTCAGGCTGCGCGGGCTGCTGGTGAGCCGGGGCGGCAGGGCTGGGGGGTGTTTGTGAGGACATCCCCACGTCGCAATTAAACGTCTCATTTAAACCGAGCGAGATAAAAAATAATTGGTTTGTTATTTCATAGCTCTGTAAACTTTAATTGTTCAGGCATGTGTTCTGCCTTCTCTTTTTTCCAGCTGCAGTGGCAGTTGGTGCGGTGTAGAGTTGTTGTTTTTCCCTGGCGTCGTGTTTATAGTCACTCTCTTTATCTTTCACAGCCCGGGTGTAAATATCTGATCCAGCTGAGGGCTGAAGGTAACGACCACATAGAGAGGGCCCTGCCCCAGCACCGATCTGTGGAGGTGAGAGCTTCTGGTAAATCACTGGCCGCGGTGCATTCGCCTGTGTTTACCGCTGCGGTGCTGAACTCTGGCTTTTGCCGTGCGTCCGTAGGTGCGGAGCAGTGACATCGAGGGCGTGAACATCATCGCTTTCAGGCAGATCAATCAGTTTGACCTGAGTGGAAACGTCATCACTTCCCCAGAGCACCTTCCCACTCTCTGGGTAGGGCTCTCACGTTTCACCCGTCAGCGCCGCAGAACCGCTGGAAACGAATCCAGTGGATCCAGTGACCTACTTTCACCCGCTAAGTGAAGAGACAGACCACAAGCTACGCTCTAGTTCACGTGCCTGTTCTCATGGGAGCAAATGTTAAGCACATATTGAGTCAGTTCATTTACAGCCATCTCTAAATGCAGCATTTAGGCTTAGTCCATCTCAGAGTTTCACAATATGTTGCACAACTGTGCTTGACTTGATGAATTTAGAGTGTGCTGGAAGATTGCGTGTAAAGAAAGGAAGACCAAAAGCAGTCCGTGCTCTTAGACGCCCACTCACCAGCTCTGACCACGGACTGCAGACTTTTGGGAAGTTTGCGCGTGACAAGTTGGGTGACACAACAGCCCCATAGTTGAACTCTGCTGCATTGCTTGGTACTGTATACTGAATGGATTGCATTAAGGAATGGCCGTCTGATTTGTGCTTGTGTAATTCCGTGTGTTTGAAATTTGTGTGGAAGTGATGCGAACATTCGTACTCCTTCAAACACAGGTGAAGCTGTATAAGAGTGATAACCTGGACAACCCCATCAACACCGTGTCCCTGGGCCAGTCGCTGTTCTTCCACTTCACCCCGCTGCTGCGGGACGGGCTGGTATGTCCCGTTAGCATCACCCCCCTTGGGGCTGGACTGGGGAAGATTTTGGGAATGACTGTGAAATGCTGTTCTCTCTTTGGGAGGTGACCGTCTTAACCGTCTGAGATTGTGTAGCCCTCGGGTACATTAGGAGAATTTTGCCCACTTTTTGTGTGACATCAATTGTGAGGCTATTTGGTTCCCATTAGAATTATAAGTGCAATTTATTTCACTGCGCAGCAGAATGAAATGAGATCTGTTGAGAAAAAATGTGCTTGTGAATGTTGAAATCAGAGAGTCGCTGGTGAGCATTGGGCTTTATGAAAGTGCATTAAGAACCCCTCTGTGGTCAGTAGTGCTGGCCGTTGACTCTGGTTTGGCTGTGTCCTCTCCCCCTCTCTGCAGAGCTATGTGCTGATGCTGGACTCCACCCTGTCCCGCTCGCAGTACGACTTCTCTCTGCCCCAGATCTCCTTCACGGCTACAGGATATCACAAACATGTCACTTTGACCTTTAACCCCTCCGTAAGTACTGAACTACACATGACCGTGCTGTCGGTTATCACTGCACTGACCAATTCAGGTGAATAAAAAATGATTCAGTATTTATGAATTGATTGACCTGAAATTGAAACGTAATTAACAAATGCTTTTACTGTGCCTGTAAATATATACCTCTGCTCGTCAAAAAAAAAATGTATTAAAATAATTTAACGGTGTGGCAGCAAACTATTATTTTATATAGTCTATATGATAAACTGCCAAGCTAAAAATGAATCAGGCATCAGCAGGCATATGTTGTAGCTGACATTCCTAATGGACTAAATGGATCACCAGTACATTTTTAGCCTCTTTGGGTTGGAAGTACATGTATGTGAAAGTATATGTATTTGGATTTATGTATTTCCCACATAAACACATGTTTCTTGCCTCTATTCCTTGTAAACTATATGCCTCTAGGCCACTTACAAAGCATCGTACACCGGCACCGTTTTGATTGCTGTATATAGACGCAGTAATTTTGTAGGTCTTTGCCCGTCCGTGCATATTGATTGTACCGTGTGAACTGACGCAGTGGGTGTGTTTCTCAGCGCAAAGTGCCCGACCAGGACGTGGCTCAGGGCTCCTACATCGCCCTGCCCCTCACGCTGCTCCTGCTCCTGGCTGCTTACAACCACGAGAAGGTACAGTGAGCCCTGCATGCCTTCGCCTGCCTGGGTTAAACTCGCTGATTCACTTCTCCTGCGTCTCAGCTGCTGCGGTTTCACCATGTTCGGTGCTGTGCCCTCTCCGTTTGTCGTAATACTGGTTTTCTTTGCTGTCGCGCTGCGCGGTGCTTTTGTGTGGCGCGCGCAGTGAGAGTTACGGGCGGCGTGCGGGGCGTGTTTTCCAGGTCATCCCCTTCCTGCTGCAGCTGGTGAACCGGGTGCAGGGGGTCCGAGGGCTGTCCCAGGCCGGCGGGGACACCACGGCCCTGGATGAGGCCAAACGCCAGGCCAAGAGGCAGAAGACCAGGCGCATCTGAGGAGTCTGAGGAGGACCACAGACTCCTCCCACTTTTCCAGAGTGGGTGGGGACCTGAACGGCGGACGCTCTCACATTACCTCATAGGCAGATGGACTGATGGGACTGATATTGTCAGCTTGGATTCGATGCTGGGGCTGGAATGGTGCCCAGGCGAGATTGTCGTAAAGTGGCCTCTGTGAGACACTCGCTCCTGTGAGGTGTGCCTCTCGTTTCAGAAGAACATGTGTTATACTCTCTGAAGAATCCATACTGCCAATATGAGGCTTTTCTAATGCTTTTTTTATTACTTGATATCTGAGCCCTTTTTAACAAGTGTCAAGTGATGCAGGAAGACGACAAAGAATGGAATTCCTGTTCCAGTGTTTGGCATTGTCTGTAGAATATGGGGTGGGATAATAGGGTGTGTGTGTATGTCTGTGTGTGTATTTGGTTTATATGAAATGGGGCGGTTAAAGTAAATGGCAGGTATAGAAATGATCACAAACAATCATGAAAGCTATTAGTTTTGGATTATAGACATGGTAGGATGCAAATTTGAGAGACTAATTTATTACCATTAGATGTTTAGATCCAGTTGTGACCTGTTTAGTGTGAGGCCACTCCAGGAGTCCTTCCATGCAGGGAGATGTCGCTCTGTGGTCCTAACAGCAGGGGGAGTTTGTGTGTGCGAGTCTGCCTGTGATTCCGACCACTCACCTTGCAGAACCTTGCATGTCAAAATGTGTGTGGACACAACTCAAACCTACCCTTACCTTTTTTCCCCTCGCGAAATTAATGGGGTATTTTATTTTACATGATTAATGTGTCTGTCATGCAGCAGTAAAAAATGATTTTGCATTTGAGGTTGAGTTGCTTATGAAGGTGGCGAGTGCAAGAGTAGCCAGTGGCACTTCCTGTACTGGAATGATGGAGTGATGGTCTGGGGTAATGGGACTGGCAGGACGGAGGGGAGGGGAGGGGAGGGGGGAGTAATCTTAAATTATGTCAAGATTTGATTATGTTGAGATAATAAAATCGCTAAAAACCCTTAATTGAGAAAACGTTGTGTTGTCCCACGGGCTTGCCAATGGGGGGCGGTGTTGTGCCACGGATAAAAAATGGCTGATCTTTGGGGCATTGCATCTGGGATCTGACACAGAGGCCATAAATCACGGTTCCAGCAAGGCAGGTTTGCTGCTGTGGAGAACAAGAATCTCATATCTCTTGGACAAGACAAAGGGTGGTATAAGAGATGACAGAGCCGTGTTTTGATTGACTTGTAAGGAGTAGAATTCACCATGACATTTAGCTGGATATTAATGTCCAGCCTTTTCTGTTTCAGGTTTCAGTTACAGAATGTGATTAATGAGAAGCAATCACATTTTCAACATTATCACAAATGGTAATTAATGCAAATTGCACAAGTGGCAGATAATTTCATGTTTGAATTGGTGTTAATACTGCCACCTCTTGGTTAGGAATGTATACCTTTTCTTCAGTAAAACAATTTCCTTCTTTTTTGTATACAATAAATCAGAAAAATATACTTGATAATTGAATGGAAAGTATTACCTAGCAGGTGACCTGATTGTTACACACACACTCTTAAAATGGTTATTTGTGTAGACTGCACCTTATAATATTTGCTTTTGCAATGTCTGAAGCCGATTGCTTGGGAGCACAATTCTGTAATATTGTTCAAAATTCAAAATTATTTTTTAAAATTTAAACTGCTAACCTAAAACACTTAAATTGGACACATTTATAAAACTAAATAAAATACAACAAAAGATTCAGAATAAAGGGTTCAGAATAATATATCATAAATTTCAATTGATTAGTTAGAACTAAACCTTTAAATCAAAACCTTCAGCAACTACAGCTATGGCTCATTTGTAAAAATAAAATGGTGATTAAACATTCAGTGCAGTTTTAAAAGTGGGCAATAAACTGTGTTGGTCAGATATGACCAATTCAGAGCAGATGGTCTAGCCATGTAAAATGAACTCCAAGCAGGCCAGCTCAACCACTTTCTGTAACCTTTAAGACACTGCTTAGTAAACCCTTCTGTTCTGAGGTTAGTGGAAAGCATTCTAACACTGAGTCATTGCATTGTATATTTGCCATATGGGCTGCTTTGCTTCTTTGTATCATTTTGTGTCGTTATTGCAGTATGTATAATATTTAAATGTTTCTTGTGGTTATGTTTATGGAAATACATATGGGCCTTATAATAGCGACGTATGTTTCCCAGATCTAACATACCTTACTAGAAGGCTACTGGCTTTAATGTGTGTTCTCTTAGAACTGTGAAAGGCAAATTTCATGAAACAAGCAGCATAGTTCTGTGCTGCCATTAAGGTAGAACTCTGAGGGGAGAGGTAGTTAAAGAAGATTGCTGCCTGCCTTTGAAGTGCATTGGGGTTATTTTCCCTTCAAACACTCCTTATCGCGGGAGCCAGTTCTGCAGCTCTGCGCTTAGCGACTGCTACAGTGGACAGCGGTGTGTTAGCACCTTCTTAGCCTCAGTCTTCCCTACCAGGGCAAGGCCAGTGCACTCACACCTGTCAGTGCAGCCTCTGAGCTTTTTCTGCTCTGTCTGAGCCTGCAGGGAATTAATGGAGCTGGCCGGGCTGGACTGGACCTGTTAAATGTTGTCCTGAAAGTGAGCCAGTTAGCCACTCTGAGCCTTTCAGGGGCCTATTTAAGAAGGAGAGGACGCAAATCAAAATGGATGCTAAGGCTACATTAACTGAATTGGCCGAGAGATAAACACAGAACTAAAAGCTGTCTGAAGAAACACAGATACTCTAGAAAGCACATTTGTTTTGTCCCAGGGATCTACAGCTTTACTTTACTGATAAACGCAGAGTAAAGGAGTTTCAAGGTGACAGAAAATTTGCAGGCTCGCAGATTCTATACTGTCTCATTTATGCCACCGTTCTTGCCAAAGTCTCCTTTAGTCTCCAAAAGATTGTCCTTCTTCAGTTTCAAGTTTGGCTTATTTAATACTTCTCTTACTTTTATCACATCCTCATATTCACATCAGGGGTTCATTGGGAGTAAAAATATGAAAATGAACGTTCAGCGCATCAAATTTGATTTAAGAGCCAGATCGAAGTATTTGTGTTCAGCACTACAATTTAGTGCTCTGAGTAATTGGATCAGCTTATTATCACCTTATTTTAAAGTGATGTGCCTTGAAAATTCAATCTCAATTCAATCTATTCTTTTTGACTTTGAGCATTTAAACTGAGTTTTTGGGGAGTGCATTGCAAGTTTGCTTTGGGGGCTTGCTTGTGTCTGCTACTGACAGATTCCTGTGCAGGGGGTGAGCGTATTAGAGTCGTGAATAGCACAGCACCCATTGCATTCTGGGCTCCCGGGTTCTCAGCACTGTGGGTGAATCATCGCGTCCGTCATGACACGTCAATGAAGACACAAATCACCCAAGAGAAGGGGGCAGAAAACATTGAGATATTAATAAAAAGCCATTCTCTGAGAATGCCGTGAAAGATGGATTCATGAAATATTCATAGAAATAATGAGGAGGATTATTTTAGTGTGGCGAAACCTGATCCGAATGGGTAATTGTATCTACTGCCGCGGTGTGTCGGAGACGGAGGGGGAACGGGAGGGAGGGAGGGAGAGAGGGAGAGTGAGAGAGAGAGGCCCGGCTGCAGACTGTGACAGCTCTGAGTGCCAGTCTCGCTGAGGGCCAGGAAACATATTCTGTCTCTGCAATGAAATACACAGTCAGGGATGAATGATGCTGCGATGTAATTAAATTACATAGAGATCTCCCTCCACCGCTGCACATGCTCAAGTGCGCTCCACTTGTCCTTCTGCGCGTTTCCTTTTCTCCGCCACATCTGCCCCTTTTCCCCCACATTAGGCGCACAACCGTAAACAGACGGCATTAAAGAAAAGCCCCATGACTGCCAACGACATCAGCCGTCAAAGAAACGCAGTGCTATGGAAAGATGCAGTAGGGGACCTATGGCATAGATAAGGCAATGCCATTAGGCGCTAGGTCTGAATCTATTCATTTATTGCACAGTTTTATGTATGTGAAATATGTCACAAAGCTTAAAGGACCTGATATCTGATGTGGGCTACATCTTGTTTGCTAGTCCTGTGTTTTGGGGCAGATAATACTGCATGCCAGCCATTTCTGCCTTCTCCATCAAGTATGCTGAACTCTGACCACTTAAATAAGACCTTTCCTTCATATTTCCACCGCAATCGCTTATTGGCATGGAAACTTAAAGTGCTTAAATTGTGCTGTTAAATACATGCCATTCATTTAAACAGCTGGATATTTTCACCGAGGCAACTCGTAGTGAGTATCTCACCGAGGGAACGAAGGTCCGCTGGACCTGCGACTCATAGTATAACAAGCCCAGTACCTTGACTACGGCATGTGATACTGTAATTGACAAGACTGGAAGTGTTTTACTTTAACAATGCCCACCGAGGACTGAGACGCGGTTCCCCCATGGATGTTCCCTCCCCTGAGACCTGTACTCCAGCCCTATTTCGGGGCATCAGCACTTAAGTGGCCGGTCAGCGTGAGACTGGCCTGGCCGTCTGGCTCGCTGCATCAGGTAAAATGGCCTCCAGTGAGCTCATCCCTCACCTCGCGCTCATTATCTGTGTTCCAGCATGACTGATCCTGACTCCCAGGCCCAGCGACGCGGGCCCGCCGCACGCTCCATGGTATCAGCGTTATTTCCGTCACGGCGCTTAAGCTGTCCAGGTAAGCGAGCCCTGCCCACGCACTGCTGGCTAAGACCGGCCTAGCGAATCAGATAAAGGCTTAGCCACAGAGTAATTCGACAAGGTCTCGGTGACTGCCTTTTCCCTGGTTTTAAAAGATTTTCGGTGCCTAACTCCATGACAAAAGAAAAGAAATAATGATAATAAAAGGCCTGTCAGGCTTCCGGAAGATTCTGCCCCTGATGGTGCTCAGTCCCCCTCTCAGGAACATTGCTGCCTATATGCTTGGCAGCACCTGACAGGCCTTCCTCTGTGGAGAGTCCATCAGATCAGAGTCCTTGGGCAAAGTCAGGGCAAAAAAACTTTTCCAGAACTCTATTTCCTAAAACCCATTCATCTACTGTTGTTTTTGTTCGCTGTCTTTTCCATCTTTGAATGCTGCATGTCTTCAGCATCATATTTAATCAACATAATCCGAGTTTATGTACCCATTTTGTTACCAGTGTCTAATTGCTTAATTGAAATAACCATGCCACACATCAGCACCCAAAGTTTATCATGTGTGTACATGTAGCCAATAAGAAGGTGTTTTCATTGCAGAAATGTCATTGCATTTTCCCCACACTGCAAATGTAAGCAAATGGCAATTGATTCATTGTATTTTTAGCAACCATTAACAGATATATTACATTCTAAGCAACATTTCTTGTTGCTTAAAGTGGAAGTTCATTAATCTAATGCCATCGCACTGCCAGAACATGGCAGTGATTACATTAATGCACCGTTTCAGTGAGTGCGGTTAACCGCTTGAAGAGAAGGACGTGACTTTCAACGTTAATGCAGTTGACTTTAACTTTGACTTGCCCTTCACTGTACAGCAAGCATAAGATAATAATGATATTGTGGAAAAAACATCACATATGGTTCTTGTTAGTAGAAGTGTTTACCTTTCTTGATTAATTGAATTAATTAGTGAAAAGGGATGAGTAATTGGCAAAATGATGAATAGAGAGAGCAATTGGCTGTGTGTGCTATTAGAGCGGGTGTGTTCAGGATGACGCTGCGAGCGGTGGATAAAGCACGTGCGCCCGAATGCCCTCGGTTGCCAGATAGTCAGAGAGCCAGTGATGTCACAGTGTAGGAGAATGGCGATGTGGGGACAATGGAGGCAATGCTAAGCGAATAGCTGGAGACCCTGGCTGGTTTGGGGAGGCAGGGAGCAGCTGTCTAACAAACAAGCCGCGTGGTCCTGAGTGCTGCGAGGAGCCCAAAGTCAAGTTGCAGCTGGAGGTCATTGGGGATAGGAGCAGGCACAAGTGGGGCAGCACTGCTCTGGAAATAAGCTTTCTCTTTCCCGCCCAGTTCACTGACCCCCGCTCCCAGGCTGTGGATATACAGCCCAATGGTGCAATGTGGGGAGAAGGGGCTGCAGCGGCACATTAGCCTGGTGCAGTTCACTGTGTGCGATATGTGCAAATGTGTGCGATACGAGTGTGTGTGGGTGTGTGTGTGGTTGTGGGGAGGGGGGTGGGCTTGGGGGTTACCAACGATTGAGTGATTGCATGATTTCAAATTCCAGGGCTGTATAATTTGTCAAGCTGGATGCCCCGAGTTATTACTCACCATGTCAGGTCAGGCAAATATTTATTGGAAGTATTCAATAATGAATGGAACAGTCAGTGCAATGGTGTGTCTGTCACTTTGGGTTTGGAGAGTGAATTGTGAGCCAGCAGCCAGGGACTGGGTGCAAGGTGCCCTCTTTGACTGCATGGTGCTGTCAGTGCCATCATCGCCCAGCTAACGGGCTAACACCATCCATTAGAAGGTCATTCATTATCTGCTAGCTTAAATGACTGAAATCATCTGGTGTGACGTTTGACTTCGCTGCAGCACTTAGAGAGAAAAGACTTGAAATTGGCTGTATTTAATTGAGCAGGTTAATGTGACTGCAGCAGTAGCAGCAGCTGAAAGAGATCTTTTCACAAAGTGTGCCCCAAAATGTAAAAAAAAAAGTAAAACATTGCTTTCACCTATATTATCAGCTACAGGTTGCTGTAGATGGCTATACTGCTAAATCTCATGACATTGATAACTGATGTCATTGTAGTTTTAATCAGTGTTACAATTACTATGTGGTTTTCTTCTATTCTAGTTCTATTCAACAATGTAAGATATTTATGTCATCATTACGTGTAACATATACATGGAAGACTAAATGTGCGGTGTGTGATGTGCAATACAACTTTCACATTTCTCATCACAAAATCATCTCAATACACTTTGCTGCTCTTAGTGTATGTACGTTTGTATCACCAAATAGACAAAAGCTTGCAGCGCTATTGAAGGTAGAAGCTATTTTTACTGGTGTTATTTTCATCTATGTTTGGGCTCTCTCAAAGTTAACTCTGTCAAGCCCTGTATCACAAGTACATATGAATAAATCAAGTCATTTTTAGTGCATTTTGAAAGATTCAATTGCAAATTACAAGTTACATTGTGGTAGATGCTATGGTACGAACCAAAAGTTCAACAGAACCAGTCTGTACAAATCTGCTATTTTGAATGCTATTTTTAATTCTTCTGATTATGTAATTATCCTCCTCGCCATGGTGCTCTCATTATCACTACCATGCTTAACAGAATATAATGGTTTTGTCTGCCATTTTATATGTGCTTTGCTACTATAAAATAATTACTGAAAGCAGATCAAGCTCTTGATCAAGCTCAAGCTCAAGCTCACCTGAATATTTGAATAAGAAAATCATGCATGGTTATATTTTATTTGGTGACAATGTCTATACTTTTAATTTATTGTATTTGCAGTTGTTTTCTGTGTATACATTTACAGTAGTAAAACATATTTCTATGAATAGAAATTAAGAAAGGAGAAACATTACTTATTTTAGCCTTCAGTTTCAGGAAAGAGAATCTGGGTTTAATTTTGAAGGTAGGCACATGACACAAAAATGTGTTTGTAAGGACAAGAGAAGAGATGTGTTAACACAGACAGAGTCCCTGGTATGCACCTTTGCCTGCGGTTTTATCCTGGTGTTCTGGGGAAACTGGGGGAAACATTGAGAATCTTTCACTGCTCTCCAGTCCCAGCAAAATGGCCTAAATGCACACATCATAGCATGTGAGGTGTGTGTATCTTATGCTATTATCTTCGCTTTACTCAATAAAGTGATAGCTTTTTTAAAGGTTCAGTTTGTAAGTTTGGAGAAACATTAGAGAGATAGATTTTGAAGGGAAAAAAAGCATTCCACCCCCTCCCTCCAGCGTTGAACAGTAAAGTAGGGGCATCATGCCTCATTCACAGGTAGAAAATGAAACATAACATCATCAATGTAAACAATGAACGTGGAATATATAGCTTTTATTTTCAGCTATGGGCTACTGACGGTAGAGCTGCGCTATTAGTATTTTTTGTGTTTGGTTCGATTTCGATTTGGTTTTTGAAATGAATCAGCAGTAACACTAACACGGCACTAACACTAAGAATGAATAAACACTAACTTTTAAAAAAGAGCTTTAAAACTCTATTTCCCAAGGCTCCAATGCGGTGACTTCAATTAGGCTACAGCAAAAAAATTCTGCCATAATTGAATCCCACTAATCTGAGGCCACAAACACAAAAATCACACACCATAAAATAAGGCAGCTGAGATCCGTAACGTGCTTCCCCAGATTCTGAATGATAGTATGTTCATGTTTGTGATTTTGCAAGAATCATTACATTAATTTATATTACATCCCCTATCCAGAGTCTCTTACGAAAGCATAAATAACATTCTAAGAGTCAGAGCAAGTCTGTGAACTGTCATTGACAAATAGACTTCAAGGAAACAATTACCACTGATTTATATTTACAGTAATCAAATTTTCACTGTGAGTTTACCGATAATTCCTGCCCTGTTTCATGCTGAAGTTCATGCATAATTTGTAATTATGATATACATAAATAAGTAAAGAAATGTAAATGTGGCTTGTACATTTTAACAAATTAGCAGTTAAGAACCGTAAATACATCTTTATCTTCTAGTTTAACACTTCAGTTAAGAAATGTTTGTGCATGGTTTTCATATTAAGCCATTAATATGACTAAATATTGCAAGTTAGAGTCTTAACTATGAGATTTTATTGTTTTATGAATCCTGTAATAGTACATTTCTTGAATTGCTGTATCATTGAAATGCATTATTACATTATAGGTTTTCCACCCAGCCAGTTTTTACTGATTTGACAGTCTGCAGGGATTTCTTTAGAAAAAATCCATTGATCAAATGTAAAAATTCCCACTATAACTTCTCTTTTTGTATGTGCTTTAAGAATAGTTATTTTTGTTATCAATTGGAATTAGTCATAATGACTCATTTTGACTAATCAAAAACTACCATAATCTGCCATATATGTTTAGCTAACATGGTATGAGATACAATTCCTTGCTAGCTACATTATTAAAAAAATTATAAATAACATTGTGCAGAATGAGAGAACAACTGTATCTCCTTAAATCATAAACAGAGCTATATTTTAAAATATCTCAGTAGAAATAAATGAGATTAAATTAACTGGTTGGCTAATAGCCCTGTTAATAATGAATAATTATTCTATTTTATGAGAGCAGGAATGAAACACCAATAATTTTCTATTATATTTATGATTTTCATATGGCACAGTCATTATGAGCGGTTCATCAGTTTCACTGGTTGAATTTTTATTTTTTTGGTAATCATTAGAAATTTTTAAAAAGACTCTCTCTTCCTCTCTCTCTTTCTGTTTTTATTTCTACTGCTCTACTGCATGTGTGTGTTTGTGTGTGTGTGTGTGTGTGTGTATAGTTGTGTTTCTTGTTTCTTTAATTGTTCATTGTTTACTTGTTTACATCAAACCATGCGAATCTAGGTTGTAAAATTGACTCTGTGTGTACTGTCATCATGTTCACTCATTATTTGTAATGAAAGGAATGAGCCTTATTTGCTTCAGATTCTGTATCATTATGGAGACATTTTACTTGGAGTGGGAAGGTATTCAAAGCCACACTTATTAATAGACAGGAATTTACATCCAAAAAAAAATTGTTCCAAGGCTGTTTCAGTTTCTAAAGAACTGCCAGATTTATTTAGGTCTTTATTTAGTCTAGCTTTCTAAAAATACATGTGAATCTGAAGTGTTATCTCTCTATATTGACTGAAATACATATTTTTAAATATTAATGGTAATCTGATTGATGTTTTAAGATATTTGGCTGCCTTTACCAGAAACGACATTGAATACTACTGCCTTAATGGAATCCACATGACAATTGCTTCCACCAGATAGCTAGTCTAACCCGAGAGCAGTGGATTGATTGTGAAGGCAGACAGATAAAGATGCACAGATAAATGACTGCGAGCTGGCTCAGTCAGGGACCCGGTGGGTATAGCTTGAGAAAGGCAGGCACGTGGCTGTAGGCAGATAGAGAGACAGTAGGGGCTCTTGATTAGTTCAGTGACTCTGCTTGTCTGATGATCTAAACGGACCTGATCCCAAATCCCATTAAGTGGTTAAACTGTAACCCTGCAGGATTGGCTCTCCTGAGATGGGCAGTGAGAGCGGTTGCCAGACAGAAGGGCTCAAGTTCTCTGCCAGTGAAAAAATAAAATAAAATGGGCCAAATAAAATGGCCTAATGAGTTTCTCTCCCTTCCCCATTGTGTTGAGTTCAGCAGTTTTGAATGGGAAATTCTGGCGTAATTGAATCCCACTAATTTATATCCTGCAGATGGTGATTCGCTGCACCATACCCTGAAGTGCAAAGCAATTTTATGACTAATTTGTATTTACATTGCTCTCCAAAACAAATAAGGTTGCGTAAATTTGCTGTGGGATTGCGGCCCCATTTAGCAGGCAGAATTGATCATCTTCACAGGCAGGGGTTCTCCTTGGTCAGGGCAGGGCGAGGGGCAGGGGCAGCAGGTCTGAGACGTTTGGGAAAATAGCTCAACCCGAGGCTACATTGTTAGCGTGGCTCGCACAATAGGGGATCCTCTGTGTATTACTGCGGGAAACAGAGCACATTTGTTGAGGGTAATCAGCTTCTTTCAGGCCATTAATCTCATTTCTCCTCACATTCAGATGCTGGTTAACCGTAGTCATCCTGGCATGGAGCTGCATCTGATTTACACCTCATTTGTTAAACACAGGGATGGGCTCCATTGAAATGATAGCCCCTCGGGTCTCATATTCTCACTCAGGGTCAGCTCTAGACATGAATAATGGATGTTTTTTTGCTTGTAAGTTATTGACTGTTTTTTATGAATAATACATAATTGCCTAATTATTCAGATATGCATATCTGATCCTTTCTGTTGAATGGTTTTTGACACCCGCGCAAAGCTCTCCAATATTTGTTGGTTGTCATCTTTAAACATCTCCTCCCCCTCTCCATGGCCCCAGTTGCTCTTTCTTTAAATTTTTTATTTTTTTTTAAAGATATCACATCAGGTTTAATGTAATGAGGAGACCACAGGAATGTGAGGCATGTGAAAGTGAATGCAAATTTTATGCAAGGGGCTTCTGCGCATTGTGATTTTGTCTTCCCCTTTTCCCTGAGTCTTTTTATAGTAGTAGAATCAGAGTAAAACATCCATGGTTGAGTTATGGCCTGTTTTTTTTTTCTTTCTCTCTCTCTTTTTTTTTTTGAAAGGCCCTCTGGGATGGTTGTAGAACAGACAAAGTCCATCGCTGAGAGAGTTGTGTGTTGTATCACACCGATGTTCTCTGAAGAGTCACCCAGATTCCCACCCCCCCGCCCCCTCCCCCCGGGGTGCTCTGAAGTTTGTCATATCTCCCTTTCCGAAGCTTATCTCTTTTAGTAGCCTTCTCTCTTGTTGCCTGTTTTTGTAACTTTCTCCAATTTTTGCTTTGTACCCCAAAAAAAGAAAAAAAAAAGAAATCTGTTTTCTCACAGCAACCCTGGCACACCTGATGGGTTTGAATAAAACATGGCACCTAGGAGGCTATCTGGCTGTCCCTTTCACATGCCTGCAGGCAGACAGTGGCCTGGCTGGTTGTGTGTGGAATACTGAGCGTGCTCAGACACCTTGCGCTTTACTGAGATCTGTGTGAAGTGTTTTCACTATGTCAGTCCCACAGCTGTGCGGGTCAGTTTGCATCTGGCAGGTGTACAGCCTACCAAAACACATCCCTCTTGAAGAATCAACCAATTTTAATGAGAAGAAAAATAAAGTGTGTGTATTGGGGGTGTCAGTAATTGGTTCTGTCAGAGTCTGAAGTCTGTTAAATAGCCTGTCTGTAAACCAGTCTCAAAGCATGAGAGATGTTCTGTTGAATCAAACTTCAACACAAGGCAACAAAAAAATAGGAAGCCCAATTAGGATACCATTGGTACAAATCCATAATAGAGGATCCATGCAATCCCGTAGTAACAAAATCTGTTATGAAACTAGAAATAGTTCATATTACCTTGTCTTAACAGTAATAAAACAATGTCAGTATGAACAATGAAGTTAAATAAGGAATATCTTATTTGAGAAATTTCAATCCTGTTTTCTCTCAGGGCCTGAAACTGGTCTACTCCGATTAGATAATGGCTTACTGTTTCTATACCAATCAAATCATATCTTAGTCCTTTGTATCGGAGTACAGTCTTTGACACCATTTATTACCCCATTAATTGCTTAAACATCTAGGTGGGTCTTTACAGCATTGTTCATATTTTTTTCTGAATGGCAGTATTAAGTCTTTCAGGAACCATGAACCAACCATTTCCAGAGACAGAATCAACTTTCTTTTGTCTAACTGTTGACAGCCTAACACCTACTGTTAAACTTGATGTTAGGAACCCTGGCAGTATGTTTGATTTAAAAATGCAAATTAAATAAATAAACAAATAAATAAATAACAACCTAGGATTGGTACTGGCAATATATTTCTGAATTATTTCTTACTTATACTGGATAAGGTTTATCTTTCTGCTATGCGGAAAAAATCATCCATACTTTCATCTTTTTTCTTGCAATGCCTTGTGAGAGGCTGACTATATATTTAAGTAGTGAGAGGTGTAATTCTCATTCCCTACTGTATACACAGAAACACCAGAGTGAAAATTTAATTCTTAAAAACCCTGTTGTCCTTGATCAGTACAACTGGATCAGACGCCACCTTCTCATCACCACCCTGGATCAGGAGATGCGATTTCTGTAAGTGGACTAAGACCTGAAGCACACCTGACTGCTGTTTATAGTTGTACTGGTGCCAGACGCTAGTAATTACGTTTCTTATTGGAGCTGTTACACTTAGGGATTTGTGTGCTGAAAAGATAAGATGCCTCTGTGTTGTCTGTGGTTTTCGCGTCCTGTGGGTTCTGTTGAACTTTCCTATCCATTGTTTCACATTTTATTTATTGACTGGAAAGGACAAGCACAGATAGCATTTACACCAATGCAGCGATAGCATCCTGTGCTCTCTACATTAGTACATAGCCAAAGCTAATTTTCAAACACCAGTCCCTTGCTGTTGATGTTTAGAACTGTATTTTGCCACATCTAACGGATTGAACATGAAAGAAAGAAAGCCACAATCTGTAATGCTGCTGCATCTAAAATGGATGTTTTTCCCAAGTGGAGGTAATGGAATAAAAGAGTTCAGCTTTCTTTCCTTTGATTTAGATATAAATTCGACCTGTTAGCTGGCACCTTGTCTGTCCCTTTTGGTACCTATTTCCCTATTATAATATCATGATGGTGATAATGATATTATTCAAATTCATTGTCAGCATCTTCATTGACATCACTACCAGCAACAGCATAGTCCACACTATAAGAATATTCAGTGTACAGGCTGCGTGAATCCAGGATAATACAAATGCTCAATCAGGCAGGTACAATTGCATTCTCAGTTAAACTGCACAAACAGGTGTGCTCACAATGTACAAGTTAATTTTCTGTTCAAACATTCAAATCCAGTTCACTCTGTCAGCTTTAAAAAATGACATCATAATCATAACAAATGAGACAAAACCCCCTTTTAATTAATGACTTCATTACCTGTCTCCACTAAACCATTAATGATGATCAGAACCAAAACATTAATCTGCAAATTTCCCCAAGTCAATGGGTGATTGCCTGTATTCCCATATGAGAGCAAAAGAGCATTAAATTGGTACAAGCAGCCGGAGAAAGCAGCCAGACCGCACTGTGTTATGCCAGGATTGCTGTTAAAATCGTCAGACAGCCATTTTTCACCGGGGGATTTGTCTTCTCGCAGCAGCTGTTCTTGAACGATATGGGCAGAGACGATTTTATAATAGCGCAGTTTCTGATTTAAATCCACAGAGGTGACACATCCTGTACGCTCTCGCTCTGCGTCGCCTGCTATCACGTGCGCCTTGTATGCCAATAGAATAATGCATCCAGAAGAAGAAAAATGGGGACTTTCAGTGTCTGGTGAACCTCTCTGCATGTCAACATTTTCAGGGTGTTTGTTGCGTACAGCGGTTTTGTTGATCTGTTTCACTGTGGCCGTATATGGGCATACAGCCTGGAGACTGACTGAGCCCAACCTCACAAAGAGGACGTGGATAGGCAAAGGGGTTGTTCATTATCCAGCTGTATAAATGGATACAATGTAAAATGCTATGTAAAAGTTGTGTAAGTCGCTCTGGATAAGAGCGTCTGCTAAATGCCTGTAATGTAATGAAACGGAAGAGAGAGAGAGAGGGAAAAAAAACGGCAAATTTTTCGGACGTTGACAGGATTCAGCCATCGCCCGAAACACGCGATGCTTCCCTCATCATTAGAATCGTCTTTGCCGCAGAGGCACTCGGTGTGAATTGATGAGCAGTCCCGGGGGCCTGGAAGTGATCAGCGCAGCGATGTAGGCAGGGCTGTGAATCAGCGGGCGCATTGTGTGTGGAGGACGATGGGGGGGGGGGAGTGAGCGCGTCGCAGCCGCAGGGCCGTCTCTTGGCTCCCATCGCTGGAATGAGGTCCTGGATCTTTTCTTTCTTGGTGCTGTATTCCTGGTAAATGGTGCTTAGTGCCATCATCCACTTCCAGGCCCCTAACAGTTATAGTGAGGCTACGCAGACCTTGCACATTCACAGAGACGCTACTCTATCATGGGGGTGTTAGCAATGGATATCAAGACTTATGAAAACCTTGTAATTTAATTTATTGTGCTCTGCGTGTGTGTGTGTGTGTATGTGGTGTCTGCATGAGTGCTGACTAAAGAAGTTGCATGTGTGTTTGAGTGATGTGTGCAGAATGTGTGTGTATCTGATCTGCATGAGTGTGCCAGCTGTGTCTGCATGGTGAGAGGTAAGGACTGCGTGGGAAAGGCTGTGTGTGTGTGTGTGTGTGTGTGTGTGTGTGTGAGTGCTGGGTAAAGAAGTTGCATGTGTGTTTGAGTGATGTGTGGAGAGTGTGTGTGTATTTGCATGAGTGTGTCAGGCTGTGTCTCCATGGTGAGAGGCAAGGGCTGCGTGGGATGTGTGTGTGTGCGTGTTGTTTGTGTAAGATGTCTGCATGGCAGGAGGTGAGATATGTGGGGAGGGTGTGGGTGTGTCTTGGTGGGGGGCCCAGTGGGGTCTTGCCTCAGGTCTCCTTGTCACTGCTTTTTGACAGCTGTCAACTAGGGCCTGATCTGCCAGGCTGCTGATGGATTATTTATCTTCCGCGGGGATCTTATCACAGCAGCTTGGCAGCGAGGAACTCTCGGGCATTCATCAGTGTCATCAGTGCCGATGCCCACAGCTGTAGTTAATGCTGCCCTCTATAAACTGTCACACCTCTGAGACTCTCATCCAGCTTTATGGCTGTTTGTTTTAGGAAACTGCAGCCAGGTCGGCCTTTTTAATTGGCTGTGATATCACAGCTAAATCTAAAGCTGCAATGCAGTGCTCTCCAGAGCCATTCTCTTTCAGTTCTAAGGTAAAAGAAAAAGAAAAAGAGCATGTTTTTGTCAGGACTTGTTTGTTACCAAACTTACTGTGTTTGGAACATGGATTTCTCTTTGACTTTGCTCTTGACTTGTACTGCAGCAGAGATGATCAAGGTCTGATACTCATCCTTCATGAACATGGTAAAACACATCTGCAAGATATAATAATATATTTGTTTATCCATTTATTGCATACTTAGGAGCACCATAGTTACTGAACTGAACCCATCCTTGTTTCTATCTGTTCTTGAATTGAATCGTTTCAGAGAGAGATTATTTTGCTGCAGCCACAATCATAAAGGCTAAATCTTTTGAAAGAACTCAAAAAACAGCACATGGTGATGTGCACATGCATAGTGGATGGTATGAACAATGGGTTTTCGGTTTGAAGTTTGCCAGCCTGCAGATGTAACGCTAATGTAGGTTACTTGTTGATCTGTTCATTAGCTAGCCTATTATACTACCTGGAGTATATAAGGAGAAACAGGGGAAGGAATTAAAAAGTTCTGCTTTGATGATGCAGCAACTGAAGGAAATACTGCAAAATAGTTATTTACCTCAAAGGCACCCCTCCCTATTGAACCATAAAGCCCATGGAAAAGTACCACTAGGTTTGCAATAAAAATCTATTGTAGCTTCCAAAGGGGGTTATTCCACTAATGGGCATGCCACACAAAGGCAGCAGGCTCCTCTCAGGTCACCAGTGTGCAGAAATAATGACACCCGGATTTCTCCTTTTGCACTCTGTGGTGATGTCATCTCCAGCTGTTTGGGGGCGGGGTTCAGCTTTGACGAGCGTGGCTTTTAGACAGTTTCCAAAAAATACTGCGTAAACGGAATCAGTGAAAGCGATGAAGGTCATTAAGCAATACTTTTTATTGCAGCCTGTCTTCGTGCCGGGGATGTTTGCACATCGAATTATCCAGGGCTCGCTGATTAATGAAAACAAAACATGAACTACAGCGATGCACTTTTAAGTAGGACTGGGGGATTGTGGAAGTACACAAATAAAGCCGATCGATGCAATGCTTACAAAGCGTTCTGGCTGCACAATCAAAGCCAGGCTCTCAGCTTGAGTGACAGCTTGGCAGATAGCGGCCGCTCAATCCATCAGGGTGTGAAAGCAATGAGCGGACTGACCCCCTGCTCCACTGTGTGCGGCCCCATCTCCCGTCCTGTTAATAAGGCCATTAGGTGACAGGTAGGGAGGCTGGCAGCCGCTCTGCGCCAGCCTGCCGCGCGTTTGCGCCGCCGGAGACTGCTGGGATTCAGGCGTCGTGCCGCCTGTTGGCACCCGGGGACTGTCTGTCACAGCCTCGACAGCTGACAGCAGCACATCCGAGTCACTACGGGAGGGAGGGGCCTGCGTTTTGACTGAAGAGCCACCAAACCTGCACCCTCTGCCCTCCCCCGAATGGAAAAGGAAGCTGATACGAATTTGCGTCCCTGTGCAATTTTCTTTTGTCCCTTGGTGGAACACTGTGGGCCTGCTGTCCGCAGGACAGGTACACAGTAAAATGTCCAGTATTGATTCAGTGCTTAACAGATAACATTTGGTCCCACATTCCAGAGTGGGACCAAATGTTATCTGTTAAGGCTTGAATTAACACTGTTGGAGTTGAATTAACACTGAACATTTTACTGTGCACCTGCTTGGCTGGAGCCCTCCCATGCCACGCGCCAGATGGAGCACGGTCGATTTGATTGGCTCTTAACGACGGAGGCCCCGCCCCTCCGAGTGCGAGGCAGGTTTCCAGTGCAGGGTGCCAGGAGCGGAGGCGCGGCTCGGCTGTGAGGGATGAGGCGAGAGGCAGCCTGCAAGGTGGCGAGCCCCCGCCGCCTGCTGGAGCTCGCCGCCGCGGTCCTCACTCATGTCCGATGGCGCAGATGCCCCTGTCCGCCCGCGCGCGTCTCACATGGACCTCGCGCTGCTGGAGCCGGGTGCCTGTCTCCCACATGCCTCTCCCCGGCTCCTCCACACGCTCCCTGACTCCGCAGGAGAGGGAACAGCTCAGCCATCAAGGTTAACGTGAGAGCGCAGAGACAACTGTGCTCTGACACGCCTGTTTTGGTCTCTGTTAGACACCTCTATTGTGCGCTGCGTTGCTCCATGCTAAAGTATGTGCCTATTTTTTAGCTGTTTCCCAAGTTCCCTGTTCCCCTTTTGCTGTGTGCAGTTCTATTTCAACTGCAAGCTCTGCAGCACTCTATGTGAGAGGGTTTAAAGAGAGTTCACACTATTAAAGATAGATGAAGCTACATGGAGGTTCCTATTGATTCCCCTCCGCTCCACAACTCCAGGGGTAATAAACAGGTCTGTATAGCCTCCCTTCAAAGCCAGCTAGCATCATATTTCTTTGAAATGAGAAAACCTGAAAGCATATGAAGATGAAACTGAAGCAGACTAATGTAGTTTCGGATGTTTCCTATATCCCATCCAGCAGTTAACTTCCCATTGTTAGATAGCCACCACTATTAGGTGCATGGGGACTTCGCAGATGTATTTTCAAGGCTGTCTTTGTCACCTTATCGGAAATGTCGCTTACACGAAGAACAGGAAAAAATAATTTACTTCAGAACACCAAGCAGTTCGCATTTGTATTCTTGTTTTGTTACATTTGTGGAGAGAAAAAGGTGTGTAGCATTGTCAGCTGCAGAGAAGTTTTGATTTGAAGCAAATGATTTTTTTCCAAATGATTTCCCACAGTCTTGAAACAAATGGTTTTGTTCATGACTGTGAGAGAGAATGGTGTTTAAGCTGAGGTGTCTGCAGGCAGCATATGTAACCTGTTAGTTTAGTTATAGCCTAGTAATATGTTAGTTGTAGTTTTACTTCTAATTTTAGTCATATTTTATCGTTTTACTGCATTTTTCTTTGTGTTTGTTTCAGTTTTCGAGATCAGTAGTTTCAAATCGTGTAAATAACAATTTTCTTCGCTCTTTCTGCTACTGTCCTCTCCTGCTTTCTTTCTACATTCTTCATTTCAAAATGACAACACTATATTTCCCTGTGCACCTCACTGCTATGTCAAATTGCTGCTGTCCTTATTTTACGTAGGGTCTAAGAGAAATATTGATTGATTTTACAACGCACTGGTTTGCAACTCCCCCTGTTAGGTCTGGGAATATATGAATATCATTTTTACACCAAAAAGTTTCTTGATCAATTTATGGAACTCCTGAGAATTTAGTAAAGTAAACACACAAAAATAAATGCGCGCACAATGGCATCTAATTGAATGCAGAAGGGGTGATTTGTGAGTGACTTCTGGCGGTTTTGCCACAGCAGAAAACAGGTGATTTCTCTTGTTTTAATCTTGTCAATAAAGTTATTTTGCTGATTGAACTCTGCCGTGCATTCGCAGCAATGATTGACTGGAGGAGTTAATTACAATTCTGTGCAATGCAGGAAATAAATTAAAGGTATTTGCTATTTAATTATAGCCATTTTTTCCCTATGCCATAGTCCTCCTCAGGACCTTGTCGGAACCCATAAAATCTTACTAATATTGTCTTCTTGTACCAAATCCAAAAGTGTAATTGGTTTTTAACCGCTGAACTAATGTGATATAATATGTGATGGCTTAATAAAAAGCTGGATAATTTAAAATATAAACTTTGAAAGAGCAGAAATATGTTATGCCCATATTTTGATGGCTTCATGGTTCAAATCTTTCTCAGTTTTTGTCTCTGCCAGATGAATCATCATTTGAGATGAATCACATACTTTCCTTTTTAATTCCCTTGTAGGCTACTTAAAAAAATAAAAAATAAATTAAAAAAACAACAATGGCCTTAGATAAGTTCTGTTTATATTGTAACCCAAAACAAACCTGTACTGTATATTAACTGCACAACATAGAAGTAAAATCGTTATCATTGAGGTTTGATAAAAGGGTACTGGCTTCTTCCTTCTCTTGTTCTAGAAGGAAAGCCTGGTTTCTATGGAGATGGAAGTGAGTGTTGTCATGGGAACATGAAGCCCAGCTGTCTGGCTCTCAGGAGTGAGATGTAGTGGCTCTGGTCCTGAACTGTTGCCCTTTTTACTGTGACTTTCAATCACTTCACAGACAGACAATGGGCTTTGGTGCTCAACGATTCTGCCATAGGTGGCACCAGTTACTGTGGTTATGATGAAATTTTGTCTAATTGTGATCATTATTATGTGCATGTACCTGATCAAGAAGGGTCCTTAAGGCAGTGGATATTGATGAAATGCATTCATCTCTGGTGAACAGTGCAGTGATTATGACAAATTATCAACAAGCACTTGACTGAGTAACATCAGTAAAATATTGTTATGTACATACCTGCTGGAAAATGTTTTATTTTCTTTTTCTTAAGCAGGGCACTGTTAAATAAAAGAGGCATTCAAACCATAACATTTATACCAGCTATGATTCATTATCAGTTTTAGTTCCTGGAAATAGCCGTGGAGCGCTGCTATGCTGCATATCATAGATTATGTCGGACACTGTGACCCCTTTTCATAGCCAGTATTTCAACTTGCGGTGCCACGTTAAGGCCAGGCACAGTTTATGTACAGGGCGCTGGCACTGGACAGTGGCGAGGGTGCACAATTGGTGGCATGGGTAGGTTAGGTTGGGGTTGCCCTGTGGAAATGGAAAATGGGGTCTGATCTGTGCTGAAGGGCCAGTGCTGCAGTGCGGTGCCACATAAACGGGTTCTGCATTGATTTCCTCTGGTCTCTGATTCCCCTGTCTCCCCTGAAAAAGGGACTGTTGACTGTGATGTACGGGTGATCCGATGCTGGATTAAACTGGTCCAGCGGAGTGAGATTGCCCTCGCTTTTTCATGTGCCGGCAGTGTGCCGGGTGAAAAAGACTAAAATGCTCAGGCATGCGCTGTGACACTCCAAACCTGAACAAATGCTGCAAAAAAGCCCACGGGCCAATGGTTCTGTTTCACCCTCTGCTCACCTCACATGTCCGATAGCATATTGGTGGAGATCCTGATGCATTGTACCGAAAATTGGAAGGTACCACTAACGGTGATTATTACACGAGAAGAATGTTTAAAAGTCTGGAAAGTATTTCTGGCTTTAATGATAGGACCAATCACAAATGACAGGTGTGAAAGCCAATGCTGACTGACGGCTATATTAATGTATTTTATTTCAGCGGCTGACAGATGTGACAGGGAGAGAAAGAAAGAAAGAGAAACCGATAAATATTCAGTGTGTGTGTGTGAGTGTGCGTATGTGTGTGTGTGTGTATGTGCATGTATGTGTTTTTGTGTGGGTGTGTGCGTGTGTGTGCGTGCTGTGTGTGAGTGTATGCATGTGCATGTGTGTGCTTTTGTGTGGGTGGGTGGGTGTGTGTGTCTGCGTGTGTGTGTGTGTGTGTGTGTGTGCGTGTGTGGTGGTAACTGCAACTGCTCGGTTTTCCCTTCAACGTGTAATGGGCTCACACCGTCCCAGCTTTGCTGTGGGCAGCAAAATCAATCAAGAGATTTAATCCAGCCAGCAGCAGTAAGCTTTACAGTCAATACATCTGAAATGCCAATGCCCTTTAATTAACTGTGACATGAATAAAATGTGCAGATATATCGGACTGCCAAAAAGACTCACTGTTCCAGTTCCCACAAGTGACACCCTGCCCCCCATCTCCCCATCACCCCCAACCCCTCCTTCTCCACACACCTTCTACAACCATAGAATATATGCCTAGGGTCATCCAGACATGTATTGCTATGAAGCAGGCTACCCTCAATCCGTTTATTGCTATATAACCAAATATGCCTGCAGCTGGTCAAAGAATGCGTTACTGTGTCTCCAATGCTATATAAGTGGACATAAATATGACTACATATTCGATTGTTTTGCATACAATATAAATAACATTGCACTCAAACCTACTTGTGCTGGCGGTTTGCACTTCATCGTTAATCTGCATTATTGTCACATTTTTAATAGAACCTGACAACAGATGCATTATACATACCGGTAGTACCTATTACCATAGAAAAAAGTATTTTTCAGTAGTTCTGCAGTAATGAATATTCTATGCAACTTTGGTTCTCATACAAAGAAAAACAAGTTATCTAAGAGCCATATGTTGGAACAAAAATACTCTTGAAAATAATCACCATTTTATATTTAGCAATGCCGTGGGACAAACTTGATCCTCCTACAGAATTACTAAAAATATGTCCTCAAGATAGCTGGATTACCTGGAGACTGTGTCACTTGTAGGCACCATTTTAACTTCCATTATCCTTTTAAAGTGGAATCTGTCTCCAATGATCCCATGGCACCATTTAATAGGAGCATACCATTTATCCACTCATTTATTTGACATTGTTTTAAGAATTCCATTAATGAAGGGTAAGAATGAGGCTTTTCAGTTGAGGGGTTGTCTCTCTGTGTCCCTGCTCACAGTGTCGCTTAATTAGCTCCAAATAATTAGGTGAATGGGAGGGAAGTAGTGGCCTGTGTAATGTAGTGTAGGGAGCTCTCAGTCTCCTCTTTCAGCTGGCAGTGGGGCAGGCGCGACAGATGATTTCTGTCTGACCCCTGACCTCACCTCTTACATCATCTGTTTAGCAGGAATAATTATTCATTTTTAAAGCTGGGAATTTCATGGAGCACTTCCACACTGGATTTGAACATACATCTTTTATGTCCTCTAACAACCATCGCATGCTAGCATATGTTTCAGTGTTCCATCAACACTGCAGCTCCATCAATATTATTGTTGAAAGCCTTTACAACCCTTTACTGCTTTTTTACAATATGGACTAAGGCAATTACATCCCACCTGGCCTGTACTCTGTATCTGAGCTGACAACCATCTGCTGATTGGTGTAGTGCAGTGATGGTGGTGCCTCACTGTAGCATGGAGGGCTGCTGCAGATGGCCTTAACACTGTGGTCTCTCTCTCTCTCTCTCTCAGTGTTCATCTTTCCCTGGAGGAACGTTTCTTCCGTTGATTGTTTTTACAATTGCTTGAAGAATCTTTGGCCCTCCAGTGAACTTGAAAATTCAAGTTCACTGGATTCATTGGCTGCTCCTGATTTGATTCAATGTGTAGAGACACTAAGAATGAGGCACAAATGCTCAATTCAGTGAGCCCTTATTATCAAAGAAGAAGAAGGGATATTGTACGAGCATAATTATTTTTTGCTTAAATGTGTCACAATGTAGAGTGATCATTCCACAGCTGCATAGGGTTTAGAATGCTTCAGTGGCATCACATGTGTTCAGACAGGGCAAGGAAACCCAAAACGACAGGATTTTGCCCTCCTGTAAGTTGCAATGGATTTACACTCAGCTTAATGGTTTGCTCATTAAAATGGAAATGTCCATATTAATTGCAAAATGAGCTTAACAAACTGCCTTCCCTGCAAAATATGTGGATTTCCAATGGTCTCATTAAAATAAATACATGATTCATTATGCCTTTTGTATTAAGTGGTTTTGCAGGAAACTAAACAAACTCTGATAGCACTTAATGTAATTATACTGCACAGTGCATACACACAAACGTGCAAATTATATGTATATATAAATATATATATATATATAAACATTCTTTTCAGAAATTGTTGCAAATTTAATTTGTATGCCTTAAACAAAAACATACTACAGCGTGTTGTTTGTTTGCACATTTACAGCTGAATTATGAATAATTGCATCCATTTTTTAAATATTTTTTTTTATTTTTACCTGAACTTATCAACCTTGAGACGTGCTTTTCAATAGCTATCTAAGTAAGTCCGTGGGAACGGCACGAAACGACATCAAAATGAATCACAAATGGATGTAATAATATAACAATCGTTAGTGATTAGGCCCAGTTACCTGCGCTCTCAAGGGCCCGCCAGCTGCAGCGCGGGCGCTGTGGCTGGGCCTAAAGTGCCTGTGCTCTGTGGGAGCTCAGGTGCAGCGCGGGCGCTGTGACTGGGCCTAAAGTGCCTGTGCTCTGTGGGAGCTCAGGTGCAGCGCGGCGCGACTGGCCTAAAGTGCTGGGGGGCCAGTGCATGGCCTGTACTGAGCCCGTGCCTGAGCTCAGAGCGCTCTCAAGTGCTGTGCTGGACTCGGTGCTCAAGCTAGATGCTTGCTGTTCCGTGGCTCCAGTGGCGCGTCCCCCCGCGGCGTCCCTCCCGGTGATGAGTGTGGATGCACGGGGGCCGGCGGGGTGCCGCGGGGGTGTCGCACGGCGAACGCCCCTCCGCTGTCACCGCTCGTCAAATGGAGCTGCGGCCAGCGCTCTGGGATTGCCGCCTCTCGCCGCGGACGAGGCCTTCGCCTTTTCACCGGCGCAATTGAGTGCGAATCCGCCGCGTATAGCCGCCACTCTTCCCTCGTCTGTCCTCGGGTCTCTCCAAGCAAGAGGACAGGTGGGAGCGTTTCTCCTGACCCACAAACTCAATACAAATGACCGTAAGTCAAACAAACTCCACCGGTAAAGGAAGAAAGTACAGTGAGGCCAGTTCTGGGTTCCCACTACATCATTTTGATGATGGGTTTTCTTCAGAGCTCACAGGTGTAAGCACCCCAGTATCACAGTTTCAAATGACAGAAAGTATTGCTTAAGATATTTCAGGTTATGGGCGTATTCAAAACATGATGTTGGTGCACAACTACGATGTAGCTAACTTGATTACAATTTGCATTCGGAATAATTCATACTGGTCTCTAATTTCCTGTGTGCGATGTACTGCCAATTACAAAAAAAATGGAGTAACAAAGGCTTCACTCTTGGCCATTTATGTTGTTTAATACAGAAATCTTAGAACAACAGTTTAATCCCAATTACCCAATAAATTATGAAGTCACAAGATTGTTAATGGAAGGTGCACAAGTACACATTTCTGCAGTGTATTCATAGTTATGATTCATTTTCCAAGTCCTAGTGCTGCTTGATGAGATGCTTGTCTGAGACAAGCCAACATGACACTTTCTATCCATGTCTGATTATTATTATTGTCATACATTTACTCTGTCATGCAGACATCACTGAGACGTTCTCATGGACTACGTGTACTTTGTACATTATCCATTTATACACCAGAATATTTAACGCTACTACAGCAATGTTCAAGGGTACAACAGCAATATCTCAAATGTAGTCTAGGCACAGGTCCTGTTCCTTGACAACAACAAACACTTTATCTTTGTAGAAGACTAACTTTAAGGTGGTCCAAAAGGAATTGTTCTCTTAAGTGCACATATTATATGCAAGTTTTGTTTATGAATATGGGCTTCATGATCCTATTTATGCAGTATATTACAATACATAAATTCAGTAGACAGTCTTACCCAGGGTTGCTAACAAAATGAAGATCATTAAATATAGGAAGTAAGTAAGATCAGTAATACATACAAAAGAAAAAGTGCTTGCATAATCAAAAAACATGAGGCGGCAGTTACTGCACTCTTATGTACTGTTTATGTTTTTTGCACTGTTGATGGTATATTTCACTTACCTGACAACATAATTCATCCAAAATGACAAAATGGAAGTAAGTTAATTGTGAAATAGGCGCTATGAAAAGTGTCAGAGTTGAGGGTACCTAGACTAGCCTGAAAAAACGAGAGAGAGAAAGAGAGAGCGAGAGAGAGCCACTGCTATTCTTAGAATTGTGCTGTATTATTTTATTAAAACGTTGACTGAACAGTTTCCATAAACCTTGTGGAAGTGTCGCCTGCCAGAAGACCAGAAATGGATCATTACAAGTCTCTTGGCGTTGTGTCTTCAGTCCCCATAGGCTGTTGGCAGCACTTCTCGGGAGATCAGGTCAAAGCACCTTTCCAAGCGCAAACACACTCGCAATTACTAAATGTAGCCAAAACGTTTCTGATGTGGGAGAGGTCACAGAGGCAATTATGGAGGGGTCGGAGACTCTGCAACGCTTATCATTCAATCTCCTGACTTAAAGCCACAACGGGCCCATTTTCCTGAGATTGGCTCCTCATTGTGACCAGACTGTCCAGCCTAATCATTATGTGAGGAAGGGTCGGTACACATTTTTTGATCAGTTCTGCTTGGAGGAACATGCAGTTCATGTAAGTCTTTTCACTTCTTGTGAAAGACTATTGGAAAATATCACAAGGTTGCAATTGCGTGTCAGCGTATTAAGGGGAAACAAATCTGTTTGCGCACCTGCTCATGTAGACCGCGGGGGCAAGAGATGCACAAACAAATTATTATCAAAGATTGTATGGCAAAATTTCCACAGAGCAGGGGCCAAACCCCCAGCTTTCTGGAATATGTCAGAGGAGAGGGCCAGAGAAGTGTTTGTGGTCTGGAATCTCAGACGTGCTGCCAGGAAGTTAACTTTCGGGCAATGACACCTGGACCCTGTAATTGCCTTCACTAAACCAAACTTTTCATTATTAGCAATGCTGCCTGGTGTCCATTGCAAACCAGCGAGATAAAGAGAGAAAGCAAGAGAGAGAAATAGAGAGAAAGGGGGGAGGGGGGAGTAATTGGTGTGGTTGGTGGTTACTGGCGGAACGGAGAAGATGCTTAGCTCCAGCTCATTAAGTGAAGCCTGTTAGGTTGGAAATAAATTGGGTGAATTTCAGTGCGGTGGAAAGTGATTTGTTCGTTTTTTCAAACAATACATCGTGGGCGTAGTGAGGCGAGCGGCCCTCTCCGCAGGCAGGAAGCTCTGCTTTCCCGCTCCTCCGGGGTTTCGCGGCGTCTGCGGCGGCAGCTGGCGACGGGACGGTGTGTTTGTCGGCAGCACTGGCTCCCCATCCAGAGGTCACCCCTAATGAGAGGCGCCGAGCTCGGCGCCCCGGAGCGAGCCACCGCACTTCCTGTCCGCTCCCCGCGCAGTTCGATCTTTCACTGACTGTCCTACTCTGGACTGAGGAGGCCGGTGCGCCTCTCCTCACGCCAGAAGGGAGAAGCTGCCCGCGGTCTTCACGCGGCGATGAATCAGAGAGCAGCAGGACGGTTATGCAGGCTGGGCGCCGGTCCACGGGAACGCGTCCCGCTCATTTCGCGCGTGCCGCCCGGGCGCCGATATCGCGCCCACGTCCCCGCATCACGCCTCCTCGCTGGCCGGGTGCGGGCCGGGCTCGGGGGAGGAGCCCGCCTCTCGGGGCGCGGGGTGGGAGCGTGGGGGGCTCCTTCTCCCCGTGTGTTTTGACAGACTCCCAAGGAGAGGGTCCAGATTCGGGGGCTGCTGACAGATGCCTGGCGCGGCGCGGGCTGCTGGGAGCGTGCGCTAATTGGATTTGTCAGACATGAGCCGCGCAGTGTGGGAAGAGACGGAATTAAATCTTTGATTTAGCACGCTGCTTTCGCTCTGCCCTAATGCCTGGGGACAGAAGGGATCACTTAATGCCTCAGCACTGGGCATGCTCCTTCTCCCCTCGGTCCGTAGCGGGTTTGAACCCGGGACGGACAGATGGCCTCCTGTGATGTCACCGCGTGCCCCTGAGAGCCCCGGATCACGGAGGGAACAGCATCATTGAGTGTGACGATCGAGTAGATCTGAACGCAGAAGCATACACTTCACTGACACTTCCGTATTCATTATAAATGCATGAGTGTTCATTATATCTATACATAGGCCAGTGAAGACTGATGAAGAGAGCGAGTCGAATAAAGAGTAATATTTATGCTGCAGCGCTATTCACTGAACTAAATGTTAATCACCTCTGGAGACAAGCGAGGAGACATAATGAGTCCATGTGTGTAATTCTCCCCATAAAGTGAAATGTTCCTCTCACTGGAATGAATTCCTTTTTGTTTCTCTTTTCAATTTTGTGTTTTTCACAAAGAACTAAACGAGCGCCCCTGTGACTGACAGCCATCTTGAGTCAATACGGCCCATCAGTGCGGATTTGCGCAAATGAGGCTTGAATAATGGCAGGAGACACGCGGACAATTGGCCGGCGCGGGGCCTTAATTGCCATCGATAAAGACGGCGTCGGCGCTCCGTGATTGCGAGCGGCGCGGAGGCGTGAGCGCGTTCGCTCGGGGGACGGCTTCCCGCCGGACCGGGCCGCAGGCTGCGACGGTATTGACCTGCCGCGTCAGGCGCCGTGATCACGTCCGCGCGGAGCGGTGAGGAAGCAGCGGGCGAGGACGCGGCGCGGATTAGACGAGCCGTTAGCCGACTGCAGGTGGAGGGATGGAGGCGCCGAGCAGGGCCGGCCTGTCTCAGCACGTCCTCCCGCCCCCCTCTACGCGCTGCACCTGCACACTGTGAGAAACGCGCCTTAATTGGGCTGCTGATGTAATCAGCGATGTACTCTATCCTGTCAGTGAACTTGAGCGGCTGAGTTGGGGGGGGAGGGGGGTGTGGCTAGATGGCCGATTGGTGGCAGAAAGAGGAAAGGAGGGAGCATTAAGAATTGAGTGACACGTAGGTGTGGGAGAAGTCGGGAAAGCTGATAAAGGGAGATTGGAGTGGTGGCTATTTTGTGCCCGTGGGAAATGTGATGGGGGGCCGGTGTCAATCAGGAGGTGGGCGGCAAGGAAGTCACACCGCAAAGGAGCACAAAAAGGAGCAATTCTCCCGCCAATACACCAACTCACATATAAGTAAAGAGTATAGTGGCCCTCTAAAATGTCCATTTGGATTCTTAGAAAATAAGAAACTGTAACACCATAAGACAACAGGATGTGAATACACGATCTACTGTGTGTTTCATGCATGAGATTATTTTGTGAGGAAATGCATATTCATCTTTCTCTAATTCATGTAATAGTTTTCTGTGTTTGATTAATGTGGTATACATCAGTCTGATTATCTCAGGCCTCAGATCCTGCATCTCTCTCTCTCTCTCTCTCTCTCTCTCCTGCTCTTGTATTTCTACCTCTCCATTTCTACAGTCTGCCAGTGTCTCTGGTGCTGCCGCTTCTTGGCTCTTCTTGGCTCAGAGTAGGATGAGCTTGTGGCTTCTCTTGACTCTCGAGGCCAGTTCAATGGACTCTTAATTGCCACCGCTTCTCAAGGAAATGCCCCAGGGTTTCCCAGCGCTCAAGTCAACGGTCTCTCAGATCGTTATCTTACGTTTAAAGCACGAGCATCCACGGGGCAGCTGTTACCCGTCAGTTATTGACCAGCTCTTTATTTTTATCCTAGCTTTAACAAGTGCCCAGATGTGAGGTAAATCGACTGTTTTTTCTCTTTATTTCTCAAATTCATATTCAGCTCAAACATGGTCTGTGGTGAAAAATTCAGCATTCAGTGGTCAATTCCAATTTGCGACTAGCCGCTTACCATGCAACTAGCCTCTTCACATACAGCACTACACAGTGATTTTGCTCTGTCCTTGACCAAATCACTCCTGTTCTTATTCCTATCTCGTACACTACAGGGATCATCAAATATGGCCCTCGAATCCAAATCTGGCCCGTGGTTCTCAGCCCTCGAGGACCGCGATTTGATGATCCCTGCAGTATCAGGATAGGTAAGGGGAAACACCTCTATGAATTGTAGAATAGTGAGAATAAATAATTAAAACATATCTGTTTTAACAGTCCTCACAAATGGGCACCAAGGAGTGCAGGAGATAAATATATTACCTCATGTGGTGGTCAAATTGTGCAAAAGTACGATCAATCAGTCTCATAATGAATCATCTCGTAAAATTAATAATTTAATCCTGATTATGAATTTCAATATTACATATTAAAATAATAACCAATGATGTAACAACATGCATACGTTCTTGGATACGAGGTGCATACGAGGTGGTGGGCTCAAGCATTTATCCAAATAATAATCAGACCGATGACGAGGTTAAACAAAATAGAATTTATTAAATAAATGAACAAACATATAAACTAAAATCCTAAAAGACTAGTGTTGCATGTGTAGCTAGTCATATTTTCACCAGCACATGTGGTGCAGGGAACAAAACCCCATGTGATCGTGATGTCAGTCTGAGCTGTTGATGAAAAAATGGTGCCCAGTCCTTACAGGAGTAGTAACAAGGTACACTATTTTGCAGCTTGACGCAGTGTAGACAAGTTGTGTCACAAGCAACATGCTGCAGAGGAGTCCTACTGCCCCCTTTTTGTGTATTTCTGCGGCGCTCCTGGGTGGGTCAGTGCCACGTGTTCCCTAATTACCCTGCCATTAGCTGCCAGGCCCTGTGCCCTGCGGATTTATGGGGACTGTGGTGGCAGGTTCCCGGGAGACTGGCCCTGGAGCAGACACGGTATGCCCAGGCTGCTAATTAGTAGATGTGAGGTCGTTAGTGTAGGCTGGACGAATGTCAGGGATATGCAGATAAGGCGGCAATGGGATAATAAATCATAGCGCTCAGCTGGCTGCCACGGCAACACATACTGCATCCCAGCCGGTGCGGCGCTCCATCAGTGTCGGGGCTGCGTTCAAGGGCTCCTGCTGGATCGCCCCTCTCTGTCCCCCCTCCCACACTCCCACACTCCCTCGTTCCATGCCCAGGCCTGCGTGTTTTCTTTCCCTCAGTGCTACAATTGACACAACACTTCTTTTTTTAATCTGTGTTTTTGTTTCAAGTTACAACTGAAATTGAAAATGCTGGGCTTTTGTCTGAGTGAATGGCTGCAGGTGGAATTGGTACAGTATGTGCGGAGTGTAAAAGATGTGCACTGATGGAAAAGCAATGGTTTGACTTAATCGTTTTCCTCTCTGCCTCGTTCTGAAGCAAATGCGCAGTGGGGCTATAAATCACACTATCAGCCTGACTGATCCCATCTTCTGACAGATACACTTGCAGCTCCTCCTAAATAACATGCAATTGCCATATAGGAAAAGACAAACATAGGAAATGCATTTCCTATGTAAAAAAATGATTGGGCCTGGGCTGGCCAGTATGAATGTTGTATAGTTTAATATTTGATTTTTCAGACATTTTTGTTTTATATTCCAGGACAGCCAACCATAGAATATTGCATGCATAATGAAAACAATATCGCATATGCTGAAATTTGTTTTTTAAAGATAAGCTATTTTGCAATTTGTTTGAATCAGGCCCTGAGTCAGTTCAACAATTCTCTCACTTTATTACCCTTTCAAAAGGAAATTTGTTCCACAGCTCAATAAGACTGCTACTTTTATATGCGTACATTTGATTGCAATACAATGAAATACAGTATACTTAATCTAAACTGACATGAACCCCATCTCCTATCTAGACACATAGCTATGGTGATCAATCACGGTTCAGTTTTGTTCAGAGAACACAATATTCTGGAACTGTTAGCTTATGTTGGCAAACGTGCACGACAAACAAACCAGGAACTTTTTTCTAAAATATTTTCATATGTGCGTGGCAACATGAATGTTGCATATTTCATGTAAACTGCAGTTTTCATTTGTCCATGTATGTATTTATCAATAGAGTGTAATTAGTCATTCAACTGTTTTATTCTTAAAATGTCAAAACAGCACAAAAAATTACAGTTTATGGCATCAATATCATAGTTATTGTATTGTATAGCATCAATGTATTGTTCAAACTGGTTAGGCACCTAAGCGATTAGCTGTAATCATTGACTATGTACATAAGTGAAAGTAATATGTAAATACTAGTTTCCTCCTTCCCAGTTAGTGCTCTAGCTAAATAAGCTTAGCAAACAAGGGTATAGATCTTTGTGAAACTAATGAACTGCATTAGTTTCCATTAGAAAATTTTTTGTAAATGTAGCTGTCTAGCTAACACAGTAATTTTGTAAACCCCAGAGATTAAATTATTTATTATTTGAAAGTCCCTCTTAAAGATGTCATTCTGGTGCATAATGCAAGGAGAATAGTACTATATTCATTGATCAAATATGGCAACCAAAATGAGATAAATAGCCATTTCCTTATTATTAAAATTTAATTTGCATAAATCACAAAACACAGTACCAGGCTTGAAAGAGGGATCCCATTAAACATACAACAAGAAGGCAGTGAAGTGGTGAGCGGTGATAGAATAAGCAATCAAAATGCTTATCCTAGGAGGACTATATAAACAGCACAAGCCTACAGTTCCCCATCTGCCCAAAATAGGGCAACTGCCTTTCTCATGATGATAAAATTCTGAAGTGTCAACCACAGTCCCTTGAACTGCCTACAGCAAATAAATAAATAAATAATGGTGGAACTATTCAGTATACACTACATTTCCAAAAGTATGTGGACACTTGAACATCACACCCATATGTACCCGTTGATTCATTCCAAAAGCATCTGAATCTTGTTGAGTTGGACCCCACTTTGCAGCTGTAACAGCCTCCACACTTCTGGGAAGGCTTTACAGTAGATTTTGGAACATTGGTGTAGGGATTTGCTTCCATTCAGCCTCTATAGCATTGGTGATGTTGGGCTCTGATGTTGGGTGTAAGACCTGGCTTGCATCAGCATTCCAATGCCAAAACTGTTTGATGGGGTAGAGGTCAGGGCTATGTGCAGGCCAGTCAAGTTTTTCCCCACCAAACCATTTCTTTATGGACCTTGCTTTGTGCACAAAGGCAAAGCTGAAACAGGAAAGGGCCCCAAACTGTTGCCACAAAGTTGGAAGTCCATAATATTTTAGAATGCCATTGCATAGTATAGCATTAAGATTTCCCTTCACTGGAACCAAGGGGCCTAGCCTAAACCATGAAGAACAGCCTCAGACCATTATTCCTCCTCTACCAAACTCCACAGTTGGTACTATTTGAGCCAGTACAGTTGGCACTACGCATTCCGCCAATCCCAAATTCATCCGTCTGACTGCCAGATAGTGAAGCATGATTCATTACTCCAGAGAACGTTTCCACTGCTCCAGAGCCCAATGTCGGTGAGCTTTACACCACTCCAGTGCATGTTTGGCATTGGAACTCTGTAGTGAGTGTTGCACGGACAGATGATTTGGCTCATCATGACCGATCGGACTACACAGAATTGTCTATTTCACTTCACATAAGCACTTAGAGTTGACTGTGACAGCTCTAGCTGGGCATAAATATGAACTGACTTGTTTTAACGGAGGAATCCTATGACAGAGCCACACTGAAAGTCACTGAGCTCTTCAGTACAACCCATTCTACTGCCAATGTTTGTCTATGGAGATTTCATTATGCACCTATTGGGTGTGCAATGGGTGTGGGAGAAAGTGCAATGGGTGTGGCTGAAATAGCCCAAAACCAATCAGAAGGGGTGTCCACGTACTTTTGGAAATGTAGTGTAGATTGAAATGTCATGTTGATAAACACACATTTTTGTATGAATTTTTGTGTGAATCTGCACTTAAACCACATGTGAATTGACTGGTTACAAATCTAAAATTATTGAGTACAGAGTCAAATCAAGAAAATATATGTCTTTGTCCCAGATGTTATGGACCTCATATCTTGCTTCTCAACATACAGTGCAATATGTGGAAAAACTGTAAATTACACTGCCTTTCAAAATTATTCACACCCTTGATAAAAATGTGAAAGGAGGCTGTATAAAATAGTGCAGGCACACAAGTTCCAATCAAAGTTCCGTTGCTGAGCATTGACTGGAACTGGGTGTTATAGTCAGATGAGGCCATAATTTAGATTTTTGGCCGGGCACACCAGCAGTGGGTGGGCACTGGAAGACGGATCCTCACAAAGGGAGAGTGTAAAGTACTGAAAACAGGGCCCTTTTAGGAAATAAATATTACTTATATATTACCTAAATATTACTTTTACTTATACAGTATGTTGAGCTGCTTATTATGTGTTGGGATATTTTATGTGAGTTGTACAACAATTAAATGAAAATGGATGTCCACTTGCTCTTGCACTTTTTCTTTGAGCAACTGTAGAAGTATATAATAATATATTTCTCCAAAGAAGAAAATAATTTTAGCAAGACCTTTAAAACCCTGAATCACTCACGAGTGACCAAATTAGGGATCAGGGATCAGAGACAAAGTGCTGAATCTATAGAGAGAAATCCATGTGTCTTTGGGCCTCCACATCCACCATGTGGGGATGGGAAAATGCCTACTGAGAAGACACAAGCTTACTGAGAACCAACTGACATCAACAGCGCTGCCTTTGGAAACAGCAATTCTGTCCACCAGTACTTTCCTTTACTCACCCAAATTTGGCTCCCAGCCAGCCAAGGGAGATTGGTGGGTGCACTGAGAAGAATACAAATAGCTGTTTCTCCATTTCCTGCTGTTTTATCTGTATTTTCATCTGAGAGAAATACGTGTCAGAACTGAAGTCCTGACACTTCTCTGTTATAGAGCTGACCTTTGTATACTACTCTGTCATTTTAAGAAATCATATACCTGGTTTTAATTTGGGAGTTATGTCTGATCTGTTCAGTGCTGACACCAGAGAGTTCACCTTTGTCCTGAGTTAACTCTGTGTTTGAGGGGGAAACCGAGGGTACAGGGCTGCCGTACAGAAGATGCCCAAGCACTCAGGAGTGGAATTAGATGCTGAAAACCCACAGCAATTGCCTGTACTTTGTCAGAAAGTGCAAAATTGTCCTTTGTTGAGACACCCTCTGTACACTCTAAGCTTCAAAGATTTCACATATTATTTAGTTGTGCCATAAAAATCAATATTGTTTCTTTAGCACATCAGACTGTCAGCTTATAGTTATACTCTGAATAAACAATATGTTAAAGACTAGGAGTGTACATGAACTTGAATACTCTATTTATAAAGGAACAGATAGCAGGTTGTATACAGATATTTTTTCCCCCTGGATGAACAATATTAATGATACATGTTGTGTGCAACAAAACGGGAATTTTAATGCTATTTAATGACATATTGACAGATGCATGAATGAAAGCTGAACAAGCGATGGCTCCCTATTCCTTTTGTACATACAAACTAATTCATTTAAAAATAAACATTTACATTAATTTTTCACTGACGTTTAACCTTTCATAAACTTTAAGTTTAATAATTCATAGGTTACAGTTAAACAGTGTGGAAGCTGAGTATTGATGTCCAGTACTCGACACAGAGTACAGTACAGAGCCCTGTGAAGAAAAGAAAGTGGATTGTGCATGTGAGCAATCGTTTCCATACATTGTAAATTGAACATATACAGCCAGGTTCAGAATTATTGGCACACTTGATACATATGCAGAAAAAGACTGTTGAAAGCAAATAACACAATTACAGATATAAATTGTCATTTTTCATGTGGAAAACATCGCTCTTTATTAATGATAAAACGGAATCATTGAATTATGATTCTGTACTGCCTCCTCTGGCAAGGAGAATGGCACTGGCCCTTTTCCTATAATGTTTGGTAAGGTTGGAGTGTACGTCTGGAGGAATCTTGAATCAATTCTTAATGGAGAACATTTCAAGATCATTGATATCCTTAGGTTTGCACTTATGTACTGTCCTCTCCAATTCAGACCGTCGTTTTCGATAGAGCTTAAGTCTGGAGACTGAGATGGCTATCTCAAAACATTGATTTGTTTTCACAAAGCCGTGCCTGAGATATGTTTAGGCTCATTAGCTTGTTGGTAGGCCCACCTAGATCCAAGATGCAGTCTCCTGGCAGGGACCATCAGGTTCTTCGGAAATGTCCTGGTATTTGGTGGAATTCATTATATCTCAGATCATAATAAGAATTGCTGGACCACCGACCACAACATAGCCCCGTAGTATCAACATTGGGTGTTTGACATTTGACGGCATGTATGACATGCTTTTTTATACGCCTTCCTCTATTGACACAGAACATGATTACATGGCCAAAAAGTAAGGACATTTTATGGTTGATCTTGACATTACTGTAATTGGGTACTGTTACTGTAGATAGGTATATTATAATCTGGTAATCTACCTACATACGTATCAGTAGGCAATCCTGGTCATAGAGCGCAAGTGATTTTTCCGGTTTTTATCTATTCAAAGGGCCATGGTTATATAAACCTCCGTGTAGGACAAGTGGTCAATGCTAGTGTGTAGAAAATCTGTGCCCAACAAATTGGAATGAAACGATTTGACAAGTGTACTATGATTTTGACTCTTTTGAACTCTTTCTCAACACCCTCCAACCTTGCTCACAATGTAACCCTAAATGGAATTCAGGGCAGTTTACTGAAACATGTTTAGCTGAATACATGTTAACTGAGAATTGTGGGAAATTATAAATAAATTACATTAATACAGTCTTTGGTGAAGGTTTTGCCTGTTTTGTTTTTATTTTTTGCTGATACCAAATTTAAAAAATCTGTGGTGGTTGGATGGGGATTTACCTCTTCAATGTTTCAATTTGAGTAACTGTTTATATCACAATTTTTTTCACTGTAAAACATGGACAGCATTGAATATCTCTTTGCTCTATTAATTTTTTACAGCGATCGATGGTGCAGTGGGAGACTTTGTGACTACATACAAATGTTTATATAGAAATTAATGATGAAAACAATGCTGAAGTAGTTTACTTTTAGAAATGGTCCCTCAGAGATTTTAATCAAGATAAATGTGATTATTATCACTGTATCTACTCTCAGTTTTCATGCAGTTCATCTGTTCATCTGTTCTACTCTACAGAATTTCTATAAATCCTGAGGTATCTACACCCCCCCCCCCCCCCCATTAACAATGCTGCTACTTACACTATTCTGTTCTCAAACACTTCCTTTTGAACGATTTTCTTTAAAAATTTTAAATGCTGTGATGTTGTGCTTTGATGTTTAAAATAGGCCTGAATGGCATTCAGCCAATTTACTGTACAGCTTTCATGCTTCCATGTCTTAAAGTGAATATTTTATTTCAGGAACACATTCACAGCCTTCAGCCATCTTTTAAAACCAGTAACCTCATTGTCTCCTGCAGCAGCTGCCATACAATGCAAAAGATTTTAAGATAATCATCCCACATATCTGCTTCTGTTGCTATTTCTTTTTGAACCTTTGACCCTTGCTACTCTTTGCACCTATTGCCACAAAATCGATATAATCTCCAAGTGCAGGGAAACAAAAGGAATACACGCAAGCAGCAATACACGGGGTCCATGCAAAAGAAAGAATAATCATGTCATATACTGTGGAACAATGTGGCAAGTGACATAAGTCTCATGTGGTTTGGCCAAAATAGGGGACAGAGGAAAATGGATAATATCATTCCAAAATGTGGCCAATCCAAGATGGAGGCGACACATAAGATACAGATATACTATATGGCTAACGTATGTGGACACCCATTCTTATCAGTGGGTTTGGCTACTTCAGCCAGATCCATTGCTAAAAGGTACATTTAAAAAAAAAACTTATCAATGTGGCACTGTCATAGGATGCCACCTTTTCAACAAGTCAGTTTTTCAAAAATTTCTGCCCTGCTAGAGCTGCTCCGGTCCACTGTAAGTGCTGTTATAATGAAGTGGAAACGTCTAGGAGCAACAACAGCAGAGCCAGGAAACGGTAGGCCACACAAGCTCACGGAAATGGACTGCCGAGTGCTGAAGCGTGTAGTGTACAAAAATCATCCGTCCTCGGTTGCAGCACTCACTGCTGAGTTCGATACTGCCTCTGGAAGCAAGGGCAGCACAGGAACTGTTACTCGGAAGCTTCATGAAATGCGTTTTCATGGCCAAGATGTTCAACCAGCACATATGGGTGTGATGTTCGGGTGTTTTGATCATATAGTGTATATTTTCCAGATGACCTACTTGAACACTACAGACAATGTTACATCTCTAAAAGGCGACTGATTTTTTCATGAATTTATGACATTTATTTTAAATATTATGCTCTATAGCACAAATATCTTATTTCTTTTAAGAGTTTAAGACCAACATTCAGAACAGTAGTCATCGTTACCCAGTTTATGTAGCCTAAGCTGACCACAGGGATATTTCCTATCTCCATTTTCATGAAAACAGTTTTACAAAACAACATGGCTATATACTGTAGCTCCAGTCCCACTTAAGATCAACAATCCTTTAAATCTGGCAATCAGATTCCAGTCCTGGGCACAGAACTGAAACTGTCCTAGTCAAGGTAACAGATGGTTTATGAATAGCAATTGGCATGCTCCTTTCAGGCTGTCGGCCATTTTATTTTACTACAGTTTGCAGTTGATTTTTGGGTGAGACTTAAATTGGGTTTAATGCTAATGAATCCTGGAAAGGTCCTCATCAAAAACAAACCTTGTCACCTGTGATTTTCCCCAAGAATATCTTTGCATCATCATAGTAATCAGACACATTACCACTAATCAGATACTCTACCACGTGCATAGTACTCCCTTCTGTTGCTATGCTACAAGCACTGAAAACAGCCCTTTTAAAGGAGATTCTAGCATGAACTTTACTCAAAAAGCAAGAACTGCAGCAATTAAATAGACAGAATAGACAGATGGTGTGCATTTCACCATTGAATAACAAACAAGTCTGCATTCTACATATGTCAATTGCCTTGATGCAAAGCTTGTCTTCCCATTAACTTTTGATTGTCATACAAAAGCCATACATGTACTGTAAATTATGATATCCCTCAAATTTCTCAAATGAGGATGAAATAGAAATCTAATCTTCTAAACCTTGGAGTGTACGTGTAAAAAAAAAAAAAAAAAAAAGAAGCATAGCCAGGGAATCAATAAATTCACTATTGCTCCTGGTCTCTCAACACTGGCAGCCAATTAACTACAGGATTTATTTTAAGTTTTGTCTATTCACACTTCTGTCTTGAATATAATTTTTTAAATTTCCAAGCAGCACTGCTCTAGCTATGACATGTGTGCTGCTTGCATATCCAAGAATAGCGTCAGCCCCCCCATCCCCCAACAGACACACAGGCACAAAGACACACAAACACAGACACACACACATGCACACATGCACACAGACACACAAACACAGAGACATACATACGAACACACACACACACACATACACACACGCACACAGACACACACACACACACACGCACACAGACACACACACACACACACACATATTTAAGTAGGCTAAATCCTTTCTCTTTTAATTTTACGAAGCAAACAATTTATTTTTTGATTGTAGCCTATTTAATACTGTTGTGTGCGACCAACATTTATTCTTTGACTATAACTTTTACCTTTGTATCCTTTCTAGTTCTTATAAAGTTCTATGGGCAGTCCTCACATTCAGAGAACAAGGAAATAATACAAGATAGCCTGCTATGGACCAAGATCACAGACACCAAAAGGGGACTTCTTGATTTCCTTTGCAATCCCACAGCACTCAAGTTACGCGAGTCGGGTGAAGTTTGCAAGGTTTGTTATGAAGTACCGCTAGCACCAGCTATTGTCATGGGGTTTCTAACATTAACGCAAGCTATCTAGCTAGATAGTCATGGAAGTTTTCGGAGACCTGTCAGTGTAATGTTTCTATCAGAAACTAGCCTACAGTATATAGTGCCTCCTTATAGTAGTACATCAGAATATTGTAATGTTTATGTATTTTATTTATCTTCTGGGAGCTACATGGACTAGCTAGCTACTACAGATAGATGCAGGGCACGGTGGCATAGTGGTTAGCACTGTTGCCTCGCAAGAAGGATGTTCCAGGTTCGAATCCGGGTCCGACCGGATCCTCTCTGCGTGGAGTTTGCATGTTCTCCCCGTGTTCACTTGGGTTTACTCCGGGTACTCCAGTTTTCTCACACACTCAAAGACATGCATGTTTGGTGCGCTCCTGTCGTTGCCCTTGACCAAAGCACTGGCCTCAGAACTGGAGTTGGTCCCCGGGCACTGCACTGTGACTGCCCACTGCTCCTAAGTAACTAGGATGGGTCAATGCAGAGGACAAATTACCCCACGGGGTTTAATAAAAGTATATCTTATGTAAACAGAAGTTAGAGTTTGAAACTGGAATCTGTGGTTGTCAAAGTTCAGGAAAGTACCCAAATGTGCCTCAAGGTAGTCAAACCTGGAAAATACATGGTTGTTTTAAGGGAAACCTTTAATTAAAATCTTTCTATTAAAATTTCTTTGCAAATTCTCATAGGCGTTTGTGGCCCCTCTGCTCATTGGGGCCTGTTTCAACTGAAACTGTAGAAACTGCTATGGCACACCTCTGGTCAAATGTACTCTTTTATTGTGTTTAACAGACCCTATAGAATGATCCCAGCTAAGTGAGGGAAACCACTGGGCTTTAGTTGTAAAGAGTTTTACAACTGGAGAGATCCAGCAGCCCAGGGTGTGTGTGTGTGTGTGCGTGCATGCCTGCATTTGTATACGTGCATGTGTTCACATGCGTGTGTGTATGTGTGCTTACAGGAACTAGCGCCGGTGGGTGGGACAGTGGGGCTGAGGGGAAAGCCAAAGTGCCCGCTATAACTGCTATTCAATCATAGGGAGGCTGAGAGAGGTCGGGGGTCATTCTGCCCTGACGCAAATTACAAATGTTGTGCAAACAGGCCACCACTGGCAGCTGTGTAGACAGAAATGAGAGCTTTTATCACATCAAATAAACACCTAAACAGTATATCCTCCTCCTTGCAGGATCACAGGGTCAATCTGTACCTCAAACTAAATCAATATGGGAAATATAAACGTAAACATTAGTAACTTCCTTTATTTATTAATAGTATTTAACAAAACTGTGCTTATAAATTGTGTGCTTTTCATAGATTCATTTTGCCTCTTTAGTTTAGTCCTAAATATAACAGACAATGTGCTTTATTGGGTCTACCAAAACATGGTGTCTTGATGACAAATGAAGAGGAAGAGGGGGACTTTTTTCATATCTGCTAATCAGATTTACCACATGCACAGGCTCGCTGATAACAGGAGAGATGAAGAGGTGAGAAATGTTGGAGAAGGCTGCCACTGGCACACCACCACAAGCCCCGCAGTGAAGGTGCTTTGGTCTCTGTTGTGTCGAGCGATGGGTCACCCTCGCTACGCTCCGCTGCACAACTCTATTATGAGGAGCCCCATTCGCAGACAGTCACAGACTCCTGTTGTCAGCAGTGATGGGTGGGGGCACCATGAGCTACAGCCTCCAAGCGTCTGGAGCACGAGCCAATGGCCCAGGACTGCGGAGATTTATGGAGGGAGCATGTGTCGCTGCGAACGCGGAGAGGTGTACAGTACGAGGGCCGTGGCGTTCCACTGCTCGGCAGCGGTTGGAGAGGTGGCAGAAATGGGGAGGGAGATATGAAATTAACTTCAAATATCAGGGCTCTGCCGTTGCTAGGATATTTCGGAGACCTGCACCCATCAGTGCCTCTAAGGCTTAAATTGGATTTTGGTTCAGAAGAGTGAGGAGAGCAGATGTCAAAGAGTTTGCTGCTGTGGAAAATTTCTTATTTCAGTGCTGGGTAGATGAGTGTGTTTTGAGTCCGGTCAGTTTGGAGGTCATGGTAGTAGTTTTGAGTAGCACTCATTAGCTGAAAAGTAGACAGTTTAGAATAGTATGTAAACTGTTTTACCTGGATTTATTCCTACTGGTGAAATGAAGTCCTCTCCTAGTCTCTGTCTGAACAACTGTGCTCTCTACAAACATGTCCATCTATGAACAAAAGTGACCCCCCCCCCCCTCCCCCACAAACAAAGACATATTTGTGTTTTGAAGTTAAAGTGGAAAATGTTACCATCTGCCCTCACTGACACCTCTGCCCTACCTGTTCATCTGTTTAAATATTAATCTGCGTTTTTCCCAAGATTGAATTTTCGTTTTTGTTTTTCTTATTTTCTATGATTTTGTCTCATCACTCGTTTTACTGGAATCATTTTATTGGCTGCCATGGAAACAGCAGTAAATGAATTCAGTGTTTTTTTTTTTTCTATTATACTTCCCTACTTTATTTCTTGTTCCATTTTTAGAAGTTAATTGCCACATGTCCTATCATGTTTTTTCCTCTGATTTTTGATTATTTTACAATTGCTTTTACATTTACTTGACTTGTTTATTTAATTTTTTTACATATTTGAAAATGCAATAATATTACGTTTTATTTGCTGCTCCAATTTACAGGTCATTGGTCTGAAAGTGTAACTAACTATTTATCACATAGCCCCCCCCCCCCCCCCCAACTGAAACTCACCAACTTCATCTGTCGTTACTTTTCACTTCCCCTCCTCCTTTCTTTCCATTGGAATATTGGACAGGAATTCTGCATGTTCCGCATTGAACTATTAATAAAAACCCATGCACCCACAACATAAAGTTACTAGAGACTTTAAAAAGTACATGAATAATCTTGTTTATGATCACCATGATAGTGTTTTCATTGTTGTGACTGGTGTTTATGAGTGGGCTTCCATTTAGTCAAATTTTACATTCCCGTAGCCAAACCAATAACCAGTGTTGTAAATGCTGTGTATGAGTTTCAAAGCTGGAATCCCACAAACTGCAGCTGAGTCAATCTCACAATCTCACCCACCTCACCCCCAACCCCAATGCAGCCACACTGGCCTTTGAGCTTCACCCACAAGTCATGCTGAGTATTTCAGACCTGTATGTATTCTGTGTCTGTGTGTGTGTGTGTGTGTGTGTGTGTGTGCACGCGCATGTGCCCGTGTGTGTGTATGTGTGCGTGCGTGTGTGCATGTGTTTCCTTACTTTTATTTCTTTTTAAATTGTGAAACCTATCAATCTGCATGTTTTTTGGATTTACTTCCTTACACATTCACAGAAGAGCGCTGGTCCTCTGCCTCCTCAAGCTGAAAAATAACAGACACAGAGAGGACCTCTTAAGTCCCAGACGTCTGTTACATGTCTAATAGTAGGAGCCACAGTTCAGAAATAGAAATTGTACAGTATAGAAAGGACAATGACGAGACACAGTGGCATGGCATGCCACCAAATTCAGACCACCACCACAGACTAGGGCGTGACATCAAACCCAAGTATGCCACAATCATTTAGATGACATTTTAAAAATTCTAATTGTAACCAAACAGTGGGCTGAAAAGTGAACAGGCCTGCAGCAGAAAAATGAATGAGTGCAGAGTGATGGGCAGAGTGGTAGGAGATGTCGCTCTTTGCTCAACAGCATGGGTTTACTCCACTGCCTCGCTCCTCTTCCTTATCCCGATCTGATCCAAAATTGCTCACCACTCACAGAAAAAAGCTATCACTCAAAATTCACTCCCTTCTTTTTTGTTTTAAACAGCATTTAACCCAGGCATGTCTAATCACAAAAAAAAAATTTCTGAAGTAGAGCAATAAAAAAACTATTTGTACAATAGTGAATTAATAAACACAAGTCAAAACTTGCTATTTGGCCACACATGGTTTTAAAATTAAATTGGTCTAATAAGGAAACAAAAAGAGCAATTGCATAACAGTAGCTCTTTTCACAAACATGATTTCTTATCGGCTAGTAAACATAAAGAGCTTTTATTAATACAATGCTTGTTTGTTAAATGTATGCGATTTAAGCAAAAAATTAAACACAAACAGTTTGAAACAGTGGGAAGAGTTACCATAAATGTAATGCTTGATAAATGTCACGGATTGCTTTTTTCAATGTGTCATACTTTTTTTGTGGACTAAACAAATGTTTATTCTGTATTCAAAATAAATCTGCCTTTAGCTTATCCTTTGACATTCATGGTCTTTCTTTACTGAAACTATATGCCTGCTCTTCTTCGATTAAACAAAATAAATCACCTTGAGATCTTAACAGCAGGTTTTGGTGGGTGCAGTAGAGACAGGCCGAACAGTTGTCCACCACGATTTGAAAATAAGCCATCTGATTAGTCACCTGGTTCATTTTTAAGCAATTCGTGATAATCTGTGACCAGCTATAGATTTACGTTGAGGTTCCATTTAAAAATTCCATAAAGATGTATTCCAGACTACTTCCTTACTGCCACTGTCACTGCAGCAAAGCTGTTGTCGGTTGTGCTATGTAGAATAGATAGCGATGCCTCACCCAATCATCAGTGTCAATATTGTGTGCTTGCGCATGGTCACGGGCGCGTGCTTCAACTTGTACATATTGGGCAAGCGGACCAACCCAAATAGGCAAAAAACCAGCAAAAAATTCACCATTATTACAATTATTCCCCACCTCTGTTACATTATCATCATACTTTGGTTTTAATTTCATCCGACTCCTTTAGGTTACAATGAATGTAATTGAAACGGATAATGACTATATACACGTCAAAGCTGTTTGAAGTAAAATGTCAGTGCTAGGCTAAATATTTTCTGAAGAAATTAGCAAAATACAAAAACTGTCACATTTATGGCAACTCTCCGCTATACAGACATTGTGTGTTTTTACAAGTTATGGCATCTGTTATTTAATAGGTGTAGGTTATGTTTTAATTAGACAGAAAATGGTCTATTATAGGGAAATACTTACAAAGTGATAGAAAACAATTGCAATGTATTACTTTAGTTTTTACAGTGTACACAATATCTAACAGCGTATGTGTGCCTGAAATGATATGTAGGCTTGATATAACTAATCAATAAAATTAATTGGCTGTAATTACAATAAAACAAGATTTGCTGGAGTTTTTTACTTTGAGGAATGCAGGTTTTGATGAGATTTGAGGTTGCCTATATGTAATACATGCAATATATATTAGGAATTACAAACTAGAAACGGAAATTATGAGCTAGATGTGGGAACGGGACATTATTGCCACATTCTGTCAACATTCTGCTCTTTCGAGTATACTTCTATGGTGCACATATTTGTCAGTCTCCTTGCGAAAATGTTTAACAAACTACTTTACAAATGTAGCCAATTGCTCGCTACGGGGCAAGAGTCGAGAAAATGGGGAAGCAGCGTAGGCCTGCTGGGCTGAGTTCTCTGTCTCATGCGCAAAGCTTGCGAGTCAGAGACATTGGAGCAAAATTGGAATGTGGGAAAAGACAGACACTCGATCCTTTGAAACCCCGCTCCGCACTCCAGTCAAATTACGTTCACTCCAATCCACTCGCATGCTCTGGTGATAGGTCAATTTCCTCTAAATTGTATACATCTTTCAGGCAAGTGTGTTATGATTACAGTAAGTGTTTATGTCCCTTGATTGAAATGTATTTTTCATACTCCCTTTCTGCATATGAAACAGATGGTACTATCTTGAGCTCATGGGCTTGGTCTCCAGATCGCGCAAAACATTAACGTGGTCTGGGTGAGGATCTTGATCTCAACCCTCAAAATTCTGGACTGGGTCTTGGTCTTGGCATATGTTTCTAGGGCAGACAAGACCAAGATCTCTCTCCAGCGTAATAGCCTAAATAATAATCACTCCACTCCACAACTAGTCTGTGCCATAATGTTGACACTGGAGGAAATTCCCTGATTGCACGTTTTGTTTGTTATGTATATTGCAGATGTATACCCCATGTCTGCCTCGTAACATGGTGATAAAAGAAGAACTGAGTATTCACCTTATGACCTCCAAAACTGCAAGTTATTCAATTCATATCTGTCTACTAAAATTTAGCTGTGAACAATCATGAATCACACGTGGATATTTGCATGATAGCTAGATTATCATAGCTAGCCAGCTAGAGAACAATCCATTTTTGCCAAATCTAAAGTTGAAAAATGGAGAGCAACTTGGAAAGTTTTTAAGACATCACTCAGCGAATTTAGAGGTACAACGTCCTCTTTCACAAGTTATGTTGACTAACATATAACACTGCTCAAACTGAATACTTCCTGGTTATTTACTTGTAACCCACTCGGTTTAGCTGTTTTAGACAGCATAACTACAACAGAAATTTAATTAGTCAGTGCTAGTTTAACATTTGCTAATATTAAACTTGACTGCTCTTGTCAGTGTTCTGTAGATGGCATCACTTCCTGAATTACATCACATTAACCTGCTTCATTCATTCAGCTTTCCTGGTAGCCTTAATTTTAGTAAGACAATGTCATAGAGCGTAAGCAGCCAATAATTTTAGTTTTTCCCATAACAAATAAATTCAGTCATAATGAAAACTTTCTAGCTAAATTAGCATAACAAATTAGACTGCCGGGGTGTTAACTGTGGTCCCCAGACTTATCTACCTACACCTGGTTCTAAAATAAATAACTTGGCAATCTTGAAAGCCCAGTTTCAAAATTACATTAGCCTTTGCCAGGTCAACTGTTGCAAAAAGCTGAAGAAAGAAAAGCATATGTGGTACAATGACATTTTAAATGAAACAAATATTTTAGTCAAGTGTCGGATAGTTTGACTTAGCGTAGGTTAGGTCAGTGTTATGTTTACTGTGCCAACTGGACTTAATGTGTCTATGGCTACGAATAGCTGTACAAAATGAGTATTGTACCTTATCGAACCTGTGTTTATAGCTGTTCCAATTACTTTTCGTATGCACTTATTGTACTTCGCTTTGGATAAAAGCGTCTGTTAATGTTATGTAATGGATAGGTAGTTTTCAGATTATCACCTTTGAGAAATCAACAATATAATTTCTATGACCATAGGGATTCATCTTCTTTTTCTCTATCCCTCGCCTCCACAAACATCAAGGTAAACATCTAGGGCAGGTAGGGTGACCCCAGAGGTCTTCCAACTGAGATGTCCTTGAAAGTTTTCTCTTCTTTGAGAGTTCTATGGCTTTATTGTCCTCTGGAGGATGCTCAAACACTCAGAGACCCTGTGTGGCTATATGCAGCACAAAGAATGTTCCTTGTAATCTGAAATTTGAATGTAATCTGAGCAATTTAATTGAAATTGTTGAGTAAAAATCTTAATGTCTAGATGCATAGATGATGGTTGTTGAGTTCTGATGGTTAAAATCTCAATTTTTATAGTTGGTTTCAGTTAAAAGTGGAAACCAATATGGTATGATTTGGTTTTGTTACATTGAAAATATTTTGCCTGAAGGTGGAGATTGCAACTGGTGAAATTTAACAGTTATTTGTATACGCAAATCTCTTGTTGTCAGGAGCTCCCACATTTCTGTCTTCGATAGCTGAGCTGGATTATCTCCAAACATAGCCATGTTTGATCTTTTTATAAAGGGCTTAAACCCATTTGATAATAATATTGTAGTGCTTAGCCCTCCTTCCTAAAACATAAGGCCACCTTAATATGTAAATTTGCTTATTTCAGTCTAGACAGACACTGTCTGCAACCACACCCCCACACTTCACACCTCACCGAATCAGCACAGCCAGGTTGACCACCTTCCTCTCAACCATGCCCCCCTCCCTCATAGAACTGCTTAAAAATTGAATCTTTTCTTTATCTAGTCAGTCAGAGTTAGACTTAGAGTAAGAGTCAAAGTTAGGAGGAAGAAAGGGTCTTGGGGGCTTAACATCAGCCAGTAACATCTGTTGTGGTGGACATTTTGGCATGGATATCTGCTGTTTGCCATCTGAAGAATCGGAACCTTGCAATGGGGCCTGGTGTTGTGTGATGTTCGGTGCGTGCAGGATTTGATCATTTTCTCTTGCAGCTCACCTGCCATTTTTACATTTTCATCCCTGGTTTTTTGGAATAGTTGGCTATCTTGTTTTTTTAACTTCGATCACTATTTTGGGGGAAAGCTGTGTTTTTGTATCATTTTCATTCATTTCCTGTTTGACTAATTAATATTTGACATTAATATTTGTTGTAACTTAATTTTATACAACTTTAATTTTGTGAGTTGTACACTTGATAAAGGTTGATCCAGAAGGTTGCTCTGCCAGTTAACAATTTAATTAATAATTGATATAATTGATAACAATGAACTAATTAAATTGACTACATTTATTTTACATGTTGGATAAGTGAGGGGTTTTAACTGTTGATACACTTCTGTTCGAGTGCCAGACGTCAAACAAGGGTGGTAATTGATTAAAACCGCTGGATTCAGAAATGAATCATATTTCACATAATCCTCAGTTGCCCGACACAAGTCATTATGGAAAGCAAACCGCATGTTGTCCTTTTTATTATTTTAGTCAATTAATAATTAATTTGACTAAATATTTAATTAAAATGTGTGCAATAATTCTTTTTATCTTCTGCCATTTTCTATTTTTCATAATTTTGCACCCTAGAATTGTTGAAAGTGGTCGGTCTTGGTCTCCATCTGGATCTCATTCTTGGGGGGGTCTGGTCTTGGTCTGAGTATTGGTCTGCTGGGCTGTATTCTTGGTCTGGGTCTGCTTCCAACTCTGATTCGGAGTTGGATTAGGATTATATTCCCCCTCATTTTCTTTGGTCCCTGTCAATCATTTTGCTTCTGCCTGTGTTGGCTGCCACTGTAGTACTTACCCCAATGTATTTCCAACAAGTCTGAAAGAGAATGTGTGGGAAATAATATTGCTTTTATTGCTCTGCCACAATTTATCCAGTTGTTTCACGTTATTTTTAACCTGAATGTGTGCCGGGAGCTCTGCATGTCGGACCGCGGCTTTCACTGACATGACTGAAATGGCAGCTGAACCAGCAATTATTGCTAAGGTATAATTACTGTAAAGGAGCCATCACTGTGCACCCCCTGCTTTGGCCATGCACTGCTGGCTGAACGAAGGCTCCATTTTCTAGTGAACATGGTCTGACTGCAGGAGACATGTTTTCCACCCACACCACCTCTTTGTCTCTTTTTGATTCACAGTGTGTCTGTGGTTCCTGTAATTGCCGTGGTTTTATTCTAGCATTGTGAGACAGCATGATAACCCTTAGGGTTGGATTTTTTAGAATCTCACCTCGGTGTTGGCTTTCAGCTACTTTGAGCTGGAGCTTAGCCAGAGGTGCTGGAAATGAGGTGAGATTACAGACCCTTTCTCTCCTCTTCCGACCAATCTTGGAACTAGCCTGGAGCAGCAAGCAGTGTCACAGCACCTGGCATGAGAAGCTGAAGTATTGCTGTCTTACCTGGTGCAGAACTCTTACAGCTACTGACAAGCTACTGTCCTAAAAAAAATTATTGAATATAATGGGGTGGCATATGATTAATCCAGAGTTTGAACAGCTGTAGTTTTTCAAGAACAACCAAGCTGGCCCATCATTATAATGACTTTCTACGCAGTCTGAATGCTGTGGTATGCTTACCTCCCCTTGATACACCTAGAAAGTGTGTTAGATTATCATGTTTGTGTGCCACATCATGCAGAGTCGCCATCGATTGAAGAGCAGCTCCCTGATACAGAGTTCACAAATAAAGTAGGCCACTTTCTTGTCAAGGCAGCTGTTTGATCAGGATTCAGTCAGCTGTGAAAGACGACTTGCTCTGTCTAATTATCCTTCCATCCACTTTCCCTTCTCTGTGATATCTTCATTGTGTAGGTGTCAGTGCATACATCCAAACTTCTGAAGTTTCATCTCATGGGCTTTTTTGCCCTCCCTTTTTTCTTTTTTTCTTTTTTTACTTAAAGAGCAGATTCATCAAGCGGTTCACATTTCCTTTCTCCTCAGGCATCAGATTGTTACAAACTTTCACTTTGTGGCTCTGCATTTGGATCATGAATCTTCTTCTTCTTTCGGCTGTTCCCGTTAGGGGTCGCCACAGCGGATCATCCGTTTCCATTTGGATCATGAATCATTTTTCATTTTCTGCAGCTATATATATATATATATATATATATATAATGCATAAAACATATATTTAACACAAAATTGCACAAAACCCCCCACAACTATGTACAATAACAAATCTGCCTTCTCTTAAAAATCTTAAATTTATCCTCATCGGTCCATAAAACCTCACTCCACATCTCAGGTGTCCAGTTTTGCTTTTCTTGTTTATTTCCTTTTCTCCTTTTGACAGCTTTCAGATCAGTAGCATTGAGTTGTCTTCTCACAGTGGAAAGATTGACAGAAACAACTGTGAGAGTCCCTTTTGAAGGCAAAGGGTTCTAACATGTCATTGGCACTTTTGGTTGATTGGAAGGATGGATGACTTAAGGTCATACATAAATACATATACTGTATATTTGTGGGTGCGTGTGTGTGTGTGTACGCGTGACACACGCATGCATGTTTGTGTATGATACTGTTGCTTGATGCTGTTAAAGAAAATTTATCGTAAATGAACACTTATTGTGCTTGTTTCAAGGAACATAAAGTCACATTATATAACATAAAAAGTTATATGTCCAATCAAAACTCTCATGAAGCAAAATAACAATGTGAAATTTTAAATATTAATAATTCCCTGCCATGTTCTGAAGAATTATACAAGGCTCAACTGAGGAAGATAGTTTATTGTTGGTTGAGTAATACAAAAAAATATATAAATATATTTGGTTAGATTTGTGTGCTAGAGGCTAGTGCACTTGTCATTTATACAACATGTGCTGCTTGTGCACAGTCGCTCAACAATCAAAAGACACCTCATGTTTTAGCCCGGCACCAACTAGTCTTGTTCATATAATAATAATAATAATAATAATAATAATAATAATATTGTGTCATTTGTGTAATAGGTGTTAATTAAATTTTCAATGTAACAAATTTGGTTGAAGTTAATGATGTATATTATTTGCGTCATTTTTATTCAAAGAATCCATATGGTACAATTGCGATTAAGGTTGCAATGGTACAACATATACAGTGTAACAGCGATAATGGAAGTTAATTCCACGGCCTGCATGTGTCAACAGTGTTGTGGCTAAATGATATGTTATTGCCATTTTTTTTACTCAAATGATTCAGAAATATCATAGGCTGTCATGAGCTCTGCTGTACTGTGCACATTTGAGACCACAATATCAGAAGCTATGAGTTTCAAATGTCAATATTATAAGCACAGACATAGCATACTCCATATGGTAACCATGTGTCAAACAGCTATACTTAACTACAGTCATTTGATGTCATTTCCTACCATGACAATTAAACATAACAACAAAGTAAAGTGGAATTTGTCAATTGGCCTCAAGACAAATGGTATTCACATAGACAACTACTGTAGCTGAACATCTGTGGACCTACAACCAATGGTTTTAGTTTTCCTTCTCCTGTTAAGTATGCTATAATATAGATCCAGTAGCAGTAGAGCTTGAAAGAGAAGAGGATATCTTACCTTTTAACCAATCATTGCTCTCAGCATGTTTTTGTTGTGTTTCATTTATGGTCTTGCTGAAAAATCTCTACCCACTTATTGGTAATTCACTTTTCCATAATTGTATCTTGTATGGTTGTGTTTCATGTTAAATAATACGATTCAAATAGGAACACATAATTCAGTTCTAGTGAAGTTCATTTTAGCCATAAGCAAAGAGGTTTATACTGTAGAATAAATTCATCCAAAGACATTTCAAAGGCAACTCTTCACGTGCAGTGATAAATTTCCCTGAAACTGCATATCCTACAGGTTTTGAGAGCAGAGGCAAATGCTCGCAAATCAACTCCATTGAGACAGCCACTGAATTTTAAATGCCATTTAAACCACAGAGTAATCAGAGATTAACTTCTCTCTTCAGTGTCAATATGGCCTAGTTGTGGGCATGGAAAATGACAAGTAAATTGGGCCGCATTTCACGGGATACAGAAAACGAATGGTGCTATGAGATGCAACTAAGAGAAAGGGAATTACTATCCACTGATGCACACAAATCTTCTAATTACTTCTTCATTGTTGATCGAGCAAAGCAAACAAAATCAGGATGAGAGAAATGATCACTTTAAAGGTGAAATTTCAGCCTCCTCTATTGCAGGCTCAGTTGGAATCGCTTCACAGTAGAATGTCCAGTGTTAATTAAACTCTAACAGACTTTATATGAGTCTAATAGGGACCGTGTGTACTTTATAAGAGTTTACTTAACACAGAGCATTTTACTGTGTAGGCTCCTCTATATCAGTGTCAATACATAGACGTATGTGTGCCTGAGTTAATGTGGTGTTTTACAGAGTATAGAGCTTGAAGCCAGGGATAACATTTAAGCCTTTTGCGAGCCTTCCACAGTAACCCAAATGAAAATTATAGAGCACTGATTAGATATATTCGCTAATAAATGAATATGGCAGTGACTTGGACCGTCCCACAATTTGCATCACTTCTGCGACCATAAGCTTTCACAATCAGTGGGCATTTAGCCTGTGGGAAAATGAATTATTAAATATCAGTGATCCATTGGGCGTTTAACCGGTTTGATTCAGTAGAACGGGCCTCTATCGATGCATTAATGAGCTTTCAACTCAGAGAGTTGCACGTCCAACCAAATCACTACGTTGCCATCTGGCTTTCAGACGCTTCATTTTAGTTTTGTTTTAATGAAAACTATGTGTTTCAAAATGCATTACCTTACAGTGGGGATGTAATAAACACTCCACATCTCAATTTATGCACACAGCTGAATTCATGCCTATTTGGTAACATTTCAAATGATGAATTTTTCAAAAAGGATAGCTATTCATCTTTCTGCTTATTTACCAGAATAACAAATGTGAATTGACAGGGGAAATAAAAAAAGTCCTTGTTCTTGTCAGCATGAAAGAAGATAAAAGGAATTGTTAAAATCCGAGTTCTGCAGAAAGCACAGCCAATGCAAGGTGTAGAGGTATGGAAAAATGATATACTTGGAGGATTTTTTTGGGAACAGCGTTACACATTGCACACTCATGCAAACCATGTCCTCAACCCACTGGGAAGAGGTAGGCAATGAGGGAAAGCTGTAATTTACATTTGCATGTGAGATTATATGACAACCTTCAATACAGACAAACAGCAAGAGGACCCTTTTAAAATGCAGGTGGAAGATCAACTTGTAATGAAAAATGTTTTTCAGGGTGTAAGTGGGAATTTGGGTCAACATCGTATCACCTAACAATTCTCTGCTGGGGCGACAGTACACAGACATATTGCAAATAGCATATAATTCTTACACAGTTTGTAATATGTAATTGTAGAAGCATGTCAGCTCTTTTAATTAGAGCACAACTGAAGCATTGGAAGTCAAACTGGCTTGGCATCTGTTAGAGGCTGGTGTTATGTATCTATCACTCAGTGATAATGAATATTTAATTACGCATTAATAAAACCTGAAGCACAGCTCCCCTATTGAAAAGTGTTATAAATGGATACAGGGCAATGGAAGCTGCTGGAAAAAAAAGCAATCTGATGATCTTTCATCATAATCCTGTTACTGTTGAATAATTCACGCTCCCCTTCACAGTCATTAATTTCCTATCATCTCTCCCTCTGCTGATTTCTTATTAGAATTAATGAGGATTGACCAAGCCTTTCTGTGATGCTGAATTAGATTGAGGTTTTCTATGGCAGGAGTTGTAAGTATGTGTGTGTGGGCTCAACAACATGATGTTGACCCAAATTATGCTTCCCCTCTTCCATCACAGAAATCACCATGTGGCTTGGTTGAAAGCCAGCCCACTCACAGTTACTATGAAACTAAGGTGGTTGTTTGAGTACAGTAATTGAAATGCTTCTAAGTTTGTATGTAGAGATCAAGTGAGACAAGACTGGGTTTTGCTGATAAAAACTGTGCCCATTTAATTGTGATTACATGGATTTTTTTTGGGCTAGAACAACTTTGGGACCGATGGCATTCATTTCTAGTCTAGGTGACCCTGTGTAATATGTATTTTTCTTGACAGAGGACACGTTATGTCATTTGTATTTTCTTTGGGTTTAGTTTTCTGAGATATTTTGCCACCTGTTTTTGTCAGCAGGGCTGAAGGCAGCGCGGAATTGATCCTGCTGATGTTGACATTCTGGAGGCGCCACCCCGGCCCTCGTTCAGGTCAAAATTGAGTTTCCAGGGAAGATTGCTCACTCAGGGGCTCTTTATCAGAGAGCACCAGGAAAATGAAGCAATGTGAATCATCAGCGGCAGCCTACACATTTCACACGCAGGGCATGAGCTCTTTATCTAAACCAGAGAGCGCCGGCTAGAGACTTGCAGATTTCACCGCTAGTGAGAAGACTAGGAGTGTGTTTATATGTGTCGTGTGTGTTTGTGTGAGCTTGTGTGTATGTGGGTGCACAGAATTTTTTATTTAGAACTATTTCCCAGCCAGGCCACTAGAACAGGAACATTCCCTGGGGGGGTATCCTCGCCACACAGAATGATCTGCATTATGGAGAGGACGGCTGCCCCAGGCTAGGGCTTGTGAGTTCATATCCATTTTGTTTCTCTCAGGGTGTAAAAGGACTGGAGGCGAACAGCAGAGGGAGCAGCATTTTATCTGACACTTGGTAGAGTGATTCACCTCTTCCTGTTACTGACCTGTGTCTATGCTCCTTTTTATCACAGACACCTATAACTCTTCACTTCTGTGGCTTTTGTATTAGAGACTCCAACACACACTCACACAGACACACACACGCACACGCACACGCACACACACACACACACACACACACACCAAAGCCAACCCTGGAGTCAGGCATTTGATCCACTATGCAATCAGTGCACTGTAAAATTAGTCCTGTTGTCAGGCTGAAGGGCGATGAAGTCAACTTTATAAATGCAGAGAGCACACAGAGGATGACCGGGCTGTGATTAAAGGAACAGTGCACAGCCCGGGGACTCTAAGGGGAAGAGCCACAGCACTGGGCTTTGGGCTGTTCGCTAATGAAGGCAGACTGCGGAATGCACCAGTTAGGCTGTGTTTGCTTATGTTCTTGTCACAGTGACCCCCACAGTGACCCCTCCCCCCAACGAGGTGCTTTAAGAAATATTACCAACTGGAGAGCTGGCAAGCCTGTTCAAAGGCACAGCCAATTTGAATAACAGGTGATGCTTTAATGGAAAGAATCACACAAAGTCCTCTTGTTCTAAACCCTCAGTGTGCAGAAATCGACTTAACAAGCTTGAGATATCAGAACATTTTTATTCAATTAAGGTACTGTAGAATATACGGCATGCATGCTAATAACATATCTTCATGCAATGGGATGTTAATTGCAGTACCAGGAACCCCCTTGTGCTTTTGTTGATGAAAACAACCCATGCCGTGATGCTTGTTAAAGGAGGGTTAGACTGCATCATAGGTTTACCACATGGGAATGTCAACCTCCCCAGTAGCTGGTCTCATTAAGGTCAAAGGAATTATCTTCCAGTTGCGCTGTAATATCATTCTGCCTGCTATCCGGTATAATTGAATGAAGCTGGAAGTTTAAACAACATCCAGCCTCAGGAGTGCCATGGCTATTGATGGACACTCGTGGCTATCGTCTTACCATGCTCTCTCTCACAGGGATGATGCTCTCTCTCTCTCTCTCTCTGTCCCTCTCTCTCCCCAGCTTTCTCTTTTTCTTGTGCTTGGCTTGCTGACTGGACAGCAATCCTTGATCCCCCCACTGCATTTAGGAAGAGAAGCATCTTAATACAGCTGAGCAGTCACTGCCATCCGATATGAGAATATTTTATTATTATTCCTCCGGAAAACCAGAAAAAGCGCATCCTTTTCCCCTGCTGGGATTCTCTCCTCACACACACACACACACACACACAAGCACACACACATACAAACGTATATATGCATTTATGCTCCATCAAACTTGTGCTTGGTCATCACATTCTTTATCTTTACCTCCTGTATCAGACAAAGTGTAATTGAACGCATTTTTTTTTTTTTTTTAACCACGGTCATTTGTATTATATGACATCCTGCAGTCAAAACGGTATCATTGAACAAAGATGAAATTATTTACATATTATGGGATCAAACACAATGCTGGGAGTGGTGCCTCATGGAAACATAAAACATGCTGTCATCCTTTATTGTTATTGATAAGCTGTGCCCAACCTCATCCTTGCAGCAGGGCACACATAGACATATAGTTTGCCACCTTTTTATGGAAGGATGTCTAGCTGGCGGTATTGATGTGTTTGTTTCTACACAACACAGGGAATGAGGGAGTTCTGATTTCTGTCAAGGTTAAAAAGAGAAGGGCAATATAACTGACAGATTAAAATAAGGGAAGTGTTCTCCCTGATTGAGCAATGTGGGAAAGCTGGAAAATGCATACAGTAAGACATATTCACTACTACTGCTTTCGTGGGCTCTAAAGGGAGCAGAGGTGAGATAACAAGTAGGCAGTTTTCCATATCTCTTGTTTTCAAGTTGATAGCATGCTACAGTTAGAGTGCATTAGCCATAGAAATTCCTATACTTTAAATCAGCGAATGCTCTTTATGCAATGTGGACCACAGGATCAAGCCGATGTAAATTAAATGCATTGAAACAGAATGCAAACATGAAACCCTGGCAGATGTACTCTTTCTAAATGGCTCTCTGTCTGGCCCGCACATAAAGTTAGTCCTTTCTTTTAATGCATTATGTAGACAGCAGCAGCTGTTCTACCACCAATCCTATGGCTGCAGTGCTCTCCATGGGCCTACACGCGTGCTCTTCCTGTAACAACACTTGGTCTAATGGAGGAAGTTTATCTCTGAGATTTAAACAGGTTGAAGTCAAAGGTAAACAGAAGACCCGATGATCCTGCTTTTCAAAGTGCTGTAAATCGGGAGGACATTTTCCTCTGAAAATGTGAAGCAGACAGCGCTGAACACTGACACCTAGATAATAAAGGGATTACTGTTACTCACATGTTTGGTAAATACCAGGTGAAATTTACAATCCGTCTAATCTTCACTGACACTTTGCCTGGAAGTTCAATTTTAAAGAAAGATTTGTTTAGTGAGCTAAAAGGAGAACTGTAGAAATGTATTGGGAAAATTAAATGTATTGTCCCTTGTGTAGAATGGCCTCTTAAAGGGACTCTGTTGTTTATGATACCCAAGGCAGTGTTAACAGTAATCGCTCTTCCTTGAATGCAAGACAGGCGTGTCCTCTGTATTTGATTTACATATGAAAGGCACTGCAATTTCTTTTCAAGGGACCTGCTATCTCTGTCTTTTTGTGCTATTTGCACAAAACAGATGCCACTTGTACCAGCTAGAGAGTACCTAGATAACAAATCATTTAAGGAACAGAAATACAGAGGCAAATTGAGTTCATTGATTTAATGGAGTGACAGTAGGATTTGTGTTCTTGTAATGATATTGCCTGCATGGTTTGTTTGATTCGAACATGAACTCAATTGAAATCCATGTTGTTTAAATTATACTGAACTCTATTGCTCCAAGAGAGTTGACTGCAGGAACAAATGAACTAAGAACTTCCTGAATACTACTGCCGTGTCTTTAAAGGACCGTTTATGCAAGGCAGAGTTAACAACACCAGAGATAAAGAGGAAACCATTTCCTTGAAGCAGTGCTTAGAGGGAAATGTATTTTTTCTTAAACAAACATGGTCACTAAATAAATATTTCTTCAGGCAGTGACAATACACCTAAGATGGGTTAACCACAACAATCATTTGAAATGATTCACTCCTGGTGTGACTGTGAGGGTCCATTTATAAAAATGGAGCAATCAATAAACTATGGTTTAAAGCCATCTAGGGACTATTTAAGACAAGTTTCCTTGAAGATTAAATTTCATTTCAAGAGTTCTATATGTTACATTTATCATGTGATCTGTTGTTTCATCAATAAAAATGGGCGATTTGGGACAAATGACATTGGGAAATGTTGTCCCAGTTCACATATAGTCAGTTTCCCGAACTCATGGTATGGAAAAGGGAAAGCACAGGGCCAATGTTAAGCTGAAAAGCATAGGGAAATAATAATTACAAATTGTGAAGGGCCCCCTTTTTTTCTGCTAGACCAGATTCCTGTTTTTGCATGGACTCTATTGCAGGTCCTGTTGCTTATTTGATCGTTACATCCTGAATTTTTTTTTACCGATATTGTGACAGTAATAATGGAGGGTTGTAACTGTATCTGTCCACATTATACCTAGTCATAATGGGCTATAAGGTATCCTCCATTTGTTGTTTTGGGGGTAACCTTTCAGCTTTGACTGATGAACAAGGGTACCAGTATGGCTATCTTTATTCACAAAATATTGAAAATAGCCATATACCTCAGGCCAGATTGACTTCTGGAGAAACACTTCAGAGTCCTTCTTTTAATACAAATAAATTACATTTAGGTGTTATTCTCTTGCATTTTTCAGACACTTTTTTTCTATTGCTTTATATTGTTTGCAGAAGCCCTTTTGTCTCTGCATATAGTGCTTTTCAAATCATGGCCAATGACAAACAGGTAGGCAAACGCAAACCGATGAGGGGATGGAGTGCAGGGGGGTTTAGAAACCTTCCAATTGCTCCCATGTGGCCATGATCTGCAGCAGCCTCCTTCCTGCGGGTTTTCTCCCCATCTCCTTTCCCCTTTGTTTTCATTCTTGCTTCCTCCATTGTAATTCCACCCCGGCCCACAAGTTTATTTACAATGCATCCTATTCCCCTGAGCGATGATGGCTGATACTCAAGGCAAGTGCAAGGACGAGACTGTACGCAGGGTTGTGCGTGTGTGTGTGTGCGTGTGCGTATGTGTGTGTGTATGTGATGTATGTGTGTGAGTGAGAGACAGTGTGTGTGTGCGTATGTTATGTATGTGTGTGAGTGACCGTGTTTGTGTGTGTGTGTGTGTGTGTAAGTTTTTGTGTGTGTGTGTGTGTACATTACCGTGTTTGTGGGTTTGTGTGTTTATATGTGTGATGCATGTGTGAGTGACAATCTTTGTGTGTGTGGGAGGGACAGTGTTTAGGTGTGTTTGCATGTGTGTGTGTGTGTGTGTGTGTGTATGCTGTATGAGTGTATTTTTCTGTAGGTGTTTAAGTGCTGTGAATGCACAGCTACAGCATAGTTATGTAGTGTGGCTGCAGTTAAGATGGCTCCCATTGTCCTCCTCCTGCTTGACACCTGGCCAAGCAACCGTCAGTAGCTGATGTATTGACGTTGGGATGAAGTTACAAGGGCACCGTCATGATTTGCAGTGTTTAGAGAAGATGATGCGGGAGGGAGGAGTGAAATGCTTTTCATCATTCAAACCTGTCCATCATCCTTTCACTCATTACTCACTGTTGCAGAAGACCATTTCCTGGGCTTGACTTACAGACGCTGCCATTTTTGTTTTTCCTTCAAGGTGATCACAAATGTCTCTATTAAACACCTTTCATGTTATAAACAACATCTGAACTGAATCATCAGGAGGTTTCTTAAGCCTGTGTGAATACACTGTGTGATTCGAAACACTGCAAGTCTGCCATTTTCACAGCATGGTATGGTCATAAATAACCAGATGAAATGGCTCAGCTCTACCTACTTAATGAAACACACTGTTAAAGGCTGTGCCATTTAACAATCACAGTACATGTGTTATGAAAGAAAATTCACCATTATGTAACTCCAAAGTTACTCCGTCATAGCAGAAACTGGTAATTTCATTTTATTATACCATATCTTGTAATAAAACGTGCTGGTCTCTCTCAATTCTTTCTTTCTCATGCACCCTTTTTATCTTTCAAAGGGATTTTTAGATCTCCTTTTGAATCACTTTCAATATTCACAATAAAAGCATATGCTTACTAGAGCTAAGTTTCTTGGGTTGTGATTGGTTAAACACAACTTGCCAATCAAACACGCATTACTGATAAATAGTACCCTATGTGACAACAATATGGCATGCTGGAACCTTCCTGGAATGTTATATGCTTGAATGTAATGTAATGTAATGTGATGGAGGAGAACATTTGGTAAAATAGTGTATACACAAGTACAGTAAAAAAGTTTACACATTCAAAAAAAAAATATTCCAAAGAGGAAAGCTATTCTTGTATTCAATATTAGTCTAGTCAGTAGTGTAACAAAGTGAAATGTGGATTCTGCTTTGTCTTTCTTTCTTTTTTTTTTCAACCAGCAATATAAATTGTAGGCCATAGCCTGTGAAAGCTATGATTTAGCCATTGTTTTTCTTGTTCTGCCCATGGGAAAATCTTGCTATCACTGTTGACAACTCATTGTTTAATAATCTCAGCCACAAAAGCTTCAGCTTTTCTGAAAGCCTGCAGAGGCGCCTTCCCATCTGAACAGCTAGCCTGTTTTATGATCAATTCAATTCATGATCCAAACACTAAAATAGCACAAAGCTTCTTTTTAATTCCCATGTAAGCCTTTTACATTCCATCTGCTCTGGCTTTCTTTATTGAAATACACAGTTCTAAACCACATGCTACTGTTTAACAACAAAGTAAATTATGCAGCTCGTGGCGATAGTTGGGTCTGGATCTTTGGCGAATAGCTATTTTCTGAATTGCATCTTCCATCCGCATCAATTTCGGTGGAATGACAGCAGCAGGCGGATGGTCAGGGAGGGTGTAAAGCGATACATTGTTCAGTGCGCAGTGCACCCCGCAAGGTAACAAGAGTAGGACAGCTGGCTTCTAGAGAGCGGAAACCTTTTATAGCGAGCAGAATAAAGCCTGCCCGGTGTGCTGTGCTTTTGCAGGCTGCAGGGGGGCTGGAGGTTTCCTAGTGCAAGTCCTCATCCACTTGACTGCATTCTCCCTGTCACTCAGGCGGATACACAAGGACAAGCTGGCTGCATTTTGACATGTGATTATGGGTGGCTTATATTAGACACATCCTCGTCCTCTGGTTATATCAAAAAAGCAAGTTTTCATCAGGTTAGGAGACACTCAAAGCTTCTTCTCAGGATGATCCTGTTGGACAAAAAAATCTCTTTATGGTCATGATACACATCAAGTTGGCCATGTATGGAGGCTTACTTACTTGTATCAATTTGTTTTAAATATTCAGCCCGTTTTCTTAGTTAAGCAATGTCATTACAATCAAAAAAAGATATTGTGGTGTGGGGATGGCTGGTTTAAGCAGCCACACCTGCCCTGGGTCAAGCTAATTAGACCTGGCCAATTGGATAACTGGTGAAGAATTAGATAATTGGCCAGGCTAATTGGACCCAGGAACAGGAGTGGCTGCACCTGTGCGTAGTGAGGTAATCACTGCGCACAGGTTAAATCTGCCATCCCCACCCACACCAGGAGCTTCTGTCATGACAGGGATAACATCTGCTCATTTGGCGTTACCATCTTGCCAAACCCTCGTGGAATAAATGTGGACTGTTTTAACATCATCTCCCTGTGTCTCTGTGCTGGAGGGCCCCAAAGAAAGCCACTTCGGTGGCCTGTGGCAGGCGTGTTTGCCACAGTGGCGCCCAACGTGGGGCTCCTCCGGCACAGCAAAGAGGCACAGGAGGGCCAGCCAGGAAGCACACTGGAGGAGGGGCGGCTGAGGTGTTCCCGACAGGGCTTCGGGCGGATCCTCCGGGCCAAAAATGGGGAGCTGAAGATGACCAGGGAGGGGAAGGAGGCAATCCTCAGCTGGGACGCTGAGGAGCTGCACCTGGCCGAGAAGGCAGGTCAGCGACGGGCGGTGCACGAGAGGTGGTCGCGCCGTGAGCTGGACTTGGCCGGGAAGGCGGGTCAGCCACGGGCGGCGCACGAGCGGTGGCCGCGCCGTTTTGCTTCCTTTCTCGTCCGTTTTGGTTGTTTTTAGTTCTTTGTTTTGGCCTGGTTGGTTTGCCCGGAGCCCATGAGGGGATAAGCCTGCAGCCGCCTGCCAGCAGAGCCGACTGGCGGCCACCACAGCCACGAGGGTTCCTGGTCCCCAGCGCCACAAGAAGGCCAGCCCACCAGCCCACCAGCCCAGCCACCCCACCACAGCCCCTGGAACAGCCCAAGCCGGTGACGCCCCCACCAGCCAGCAGAGCAGCCCAGGACTTCCCGTGCTCCGGGAGGGAGGAGGAAGAAGGGCTGCCTTGTCGTCAGAAGGAGGGGCACAGCATGTACTGGACTGTTCCGGGGCCACCCACCCTGACTTTTTTTTTTTTTAGCATGTTTAGAGTTTTTATTTTTATTTGTCTTTTGCTTTGTTGGGAGTGCAGGGGTGGGGGGAGGGGTAGGCTTCGGCCAGTGATTCTCCCTGGCCTCAGTTTGGCGTTGGGGGTATGTGGTGTGGGGATGGCTGGTTTAAGCAGCCACACCTGCCCTGGGTCAAGCTAATTAGACCTGGCCAATTGGATAACTGGTGAAGAATTAGATAATTGGCCAGGCTAATTGGACCCAGGAACAGGAGTGGCTGCACCTGTGCGTAGTGAGGTAATCACTGCGCACAGGTTAAATCTGCCATCCCCACCCACACCAGGAGCTTCTGTCATGACAGGGATAACATCTGCTCATTTGGCGTTACCATCTTGCCAAACCCTCGTGGAATAAATGTGGACTGTTTTAACATCATCTCCCTGTGTCTCTGTGCTGGAGGGCCCCAAAGAAAGCCACTTCGGTGGCCTGTGGCAGGCGTGTTTGCCACAGATATCTTGCAGTTAATCTCCGTGGTTCATCGATGGCTTCTCTTAGTAAATGGATTTGAACAATTGATTGATTGAACAACACATCAGTTCATAAGAAATAAATAGTGGCACCACCTTGTGAACATGTACAAGAACTTTGATTGGCGTTGGCCTCTGCTGCCATGTTACGCTGGACGCATCATGACCCCACCATGACCTTTCCTACCTGGGTAAGCCCCCGCGGCCCATTGATTGAAGAGCTGAAGGATTGCTCACTGGGTGCTGAGAGGAAATGATTTATCACTTGCAGGAAGCAATTAACTTGAAAAAAGTCTTCCAAGGCATGTGAAGCAGAGCAAAGCTAAGCTCTGTGTGGAATGAGTGAGCGTGGGGGGAAGGAGAGAGGGTGACGTTGGTGGGGGGGGGGGGGGTTGTTGCACAGCATCTGAGGCTGATGGGTTAATTATTTCCTGGAGATTTATACCATAAGTCATATTGAGCAGTGACCAATGGAATCCCTAGTGGCCAGCGAGGTGCGAGCCTTCGTTGAGGGGGATACACCGCAGTGACAGAAAGAAGGTCATGTGATGGATGTGGTCAATGCTCCAGGCCAGTATGTAGAGTCATTTCTCTCTGCTGATTTTTCTGGGCTAAGGTCATATGAACAGAGGTACTGAATGTGGCATTGCTCTAACAAGTCCCTTTTGCTGATTGTTTCATTAGCTCTTTATTTACTGCACCCAAAACAAAGAGAGAGAGAGAGAGATCTAATGGAATTACCTCCCCCAACTTCTGCAGTATATTCTAGAAAAATAATCTCATATGGGTGAGACCTTGAGGCCAGTTTGTATAATTCTGTTTAGCTTGCTTAATATCCATGGGACCCCTTTTATAGCCTTTTTTTTTTGCTGGTTTTAGAAACTGGTACTTAGTTTATTATGAAAATTGAGATATCTAGCCTTTTTGGAAATGACTCATGAATGCTTCCTCCAAAAAAAAAAAAAGACATTTATAATGATTGTCTAAGATAGGTGTCAATGGAAGAACAGAAAAGTCTCAGCTATTCAAAACAGCTCTGATGAGTAGTCTTGCTGCACAAGCCATAGTTTGGTGCAACAAGAGATGGTCTCTCTGTGCCAATGTTAACTGTCCCACAGTTCATTTCTAAATTAGATGTTTTGGAAGAACCAAAAGAACAGAAAAAGATTCTAAACATTGCACACTGCCAAGCTTCAGAAGCTGAAATGCATAACTATCAAGCTGGAAGAGATTTGTATTGCGTGGCTCTGTGTAATGTGTGTGGCCGTGAGATCGAAAGGCTGACCATCTCATGGTCATCTCACCCCCAGCCTTTCATTCTCCTGTATAGTGGTCCATTTCTCATTCATCCCGGCTTACAGCCTGTGACTTTGCAGATTTGGGACTCTATGTTTATGTTATTACTGGTCAATGTGTTGAACTGTCATTATGTGTTCTTTTACCCTTTGGTTGTTTTATGATTCAGTTGATTTTTTGGGGAGTCAGTGGTGGCATGATGTATGTTATACACACTGTGACATGCCTGCTTTGGAACTGGGGCTTGATTTGAATCTTTTGTTTCAAATCTTTTCTTTCTCCTTGCAATTCTGTTCAGTTGGGGAGAGTTTCTGGCAGTGTTGTTTGTTGGGTTGTTTGTTGTTTGTTTGTTTGTTTTCAGCCAGCCAGGGGCTTGTGCATGTGTTTTTGTTTCTGTGAGTTCTTTTTAGTTTGGCCTAGTTTGTTTGGCTTTGAAGACTGTTTCCCTTTTTTTACATGTGCAGGGAAGGGACCATAATATAACTGGGTAAGTTATATGCACTGATATTTAGTTGTCATTTTTTGAATTGGAGCATTCACAGAGGAACTATATCCCAGATGGGAGTTGTGTGCTTAGTTCCGATTCATGAAGGAGTTCATATTATTTTCATGAGTTGGAGTTTTATTTTTAGAAGTTGTTATTATTCAGAAACTAACTTGAGGATCCTGTGCAATTAACACTGTTACCCTCCTATGTGTTAGTTTTATATTTTTGGTAGTTCCAGCAATTATTAGTGAAATAGATATGATTTGTAGAAAATTATGTTGAACTGCAAACCATGCAAATTTTGTTTGGTTGGCATCTACCTTTTTCAAAAATTATGTCTGCTTTACCTGTGGCAGCCATATGTTTCACTGTGTATATAATAATAACCATGAGAAGCAGTAATAATGCAACCCTGACTGCATGGCAGTGTAGGATGGATATACTTTATGTTATACATATTCTTTTTTTCAAAGATTAAAGATTAAATAATTTCCAAAACTTGCAAAGTGAGGATACAGAAATCAAAAAACAAGGGGGGGGGGGGGTGGTAGAGAAAAAATAATTGTTCAACAGTGAGAAATTGGCTGATATAAGGCTGAAATCACAAATGATGAAACTATGAATTATATATTAATTGCATTTCCCATGCTATAACAGTGCCTGGGTTTTTAGCCCTTTTTATAAAAACATTTTAAAATAGAATTTTTAATGTATTTTTAGTTACTCTCATTAATGCTAATTTGTTATCCTCATTTTCATTGTTTTTTCTTATTCATTTATTAGTACCTCATTATCCTATTGGGTCAATCATAACTAAATATATAAATCATGAAATGTCAATACTTTTTGTCTATTTTTGTCATTTTATGTTTTCTGTTTCTTCGGTTTAATGTTTCCTTGTTTATTCTAATAAAATATATATGTAGACACAAGCTCCAACGGTGGCCAAACTTGTATTTTGTTTATGCATTAGCATGTTTTCATATCACATCTTTTTCAGAGTGCAGAGGAGCACTCAGGCTCTATTTTGACAGTGCAGATGTTATGGTTGACCATAAAAGCTTGGGAGCACAAGCGCAAGGAATGCATATAAAAATTCCATTCTGCTATTTTCACAGCTGTCCCACATCTTGTCCCTTAAAAACCTTTCTTTTGCAGCATACACACTCCTCATTTTGACAGGATGATTGGAGGAATGGCTAAACAAGTAACCGTTACATGCCATAATCTATATAAATATACTCTGTGCAATGCAGTACATTTAACATAAAGAATATTATTATGTGGGGGGAAAAACACAAGTAAGTATACTTAGATTATTAATGCACCGTTCATTTCCACATTAATGAGAAGCATTTCTGTTCTCTGCAGAGATTAGAAACGGCACCTGCAATAGCTATTGTCTTTCTGCAGGTTATGTCATTATGACAGATAGATGTAGTTTGTTATGTTGCTGTAGCTGTGGTTATGAGTTTGTCCTGTGCATGTGTATCAAATTCTTGCATTATCTGTTGTCAGCCCAACCCCCATGGCACCAAAGAGGACTGAAATGGGTCAGAAAGGGAAAACATAAAGCCACAAACGTGCACTCGATGTGAATTATTCACAGGGGATTCAGTTTTAAGGAGTAAAAAGGCTGTAAGGCAACCCATTATAATATGGTGGTGAAGACAGGAGGATTGGAACCAGCTTCGACCATGAATTGAAGAAATACATTAATTTATGAACTGAGGAAATCCATCTTGTTAGCCACTTACAAGATGTAAAAATCCTTTTTTTTTTGGATCTGTGAAAGTCTGTGGTGATAATGGGGCATCAGGCCCAGCTGGAGTCATATAGCTCAGTCAGGCCACCAGAGCCAGGTCAGCATAAAGGCTGGTCCTCATCCCACCTGCTTCAGAACACAGGACAGCCAGTATGTCCCCACATGCGAAAACCTGCCAGGCTCCCTCAGGCTATGTCTCTGTGTAAATCAATTGGAAAAGTTTTGTGGCTCAAGTTTAATTGCAGTCCAGGAGCATGTGTTAAAGGAACTTTATAATCCACCCATTCTAGTGAGAGTGCCCTGCACCTCTAGTTCTTTAATCTTGAAAATGCACCATTGTATCATTAATAGCAACAATATGTATGGTGTTTTTGTCATAAAAAGGTAAATTCAAGTGGAAATCAGAACTGTTTTGTACAGCCATGAAGTGCTGAGGACGTCTTTGCTTTATCATTTATGGTGCTGGTGGAGGAGGGCACATGTTTATATCAAACCATATGGTGGGCTTCATGAAGACTTTGTTTAGAAGACCATATAAATTCGGGATTCAGTATTTGTCTGTGTGTGTGTGTGTTTGTGTGTGTGTGAAAGCAATACAATACATACAAATTATTAAGGAGACATTGTGCCAATGTATATGTTATAATTGGTGGATAAATGGAAAAACCTACTGTTAATATGATGGTAACAGGATTACTCTGAGCAGGAGGTTTGTGAGGTCTAGTATATGCTAAGTATTGGAGTAGGCTGAGAGGATGCCAGTAGTACCTACAGTAATAGAAACTGGGGAGGGTGGATATCAGGCTGCGGTAACTCAATATGTCCCTGTGTAAATGGTTAAGTTGTACAGGCTTCTACGTGAGTGTGGCCGAGCCCAGCTGCTGAACTGCAGCCATTTTAAATTGTAAATAAATTAGTCACCTGCCTGTCTCCTCTCCATAGACCTAAGACAAACAATAACTGCAAGAGGATAAGTCTCAAAGAAAGGGGGACCAAGGAAAAATAGATAAATACTGACTTAATTAAAAGTGTATCAATAATTAAAACCTCCACAGTCACAGTCCATGAATATTTTACAGAAGCTTACTTGACACTTTCCCCCTTTTGCTCATTCTCTTCATAGAATTTTTGCAAGTCAGAATGGAACCTTGATTCACTGTATCGGCTGAAGTCCATGAATGTAATTGCAATGCTTTTCGATGATGAACTCACTGGACATTCCTCCGTAGGGTGAGACCTGCCACCACTGTGAATAAGCCCTATTTAATAGTTAATGGTTGTTTATGGAGAGATCTATGCTCCTGCTTCGGATGTATGGCAGCGCAGCACGTATCCCTGAGGTAGAGGGTGAGATGGATCACGGTGCTGGGAGAGGAGAGAGAAGGATTGCAGGTCAGTGGTTCCCCGAGGACTTTGGCGGTTAATAGGACCGAGTCAGTGGCATCTTCACATTGCCATATTATGGATGTTTTTGTACCAGGCTGTGGGGCAGGACACCTTAATAATGCAGCAGCTGCCGAAGGACTGGGTCCTGATTTGCCCCCTACATATCCTGACCACACGCGCCCAGAGCCAATGCGTTGCACCACAGGTGCAGCACCGTGGTGAATTCTGGGATAGGGGCAGCTCATGAATAAGAAAAGAGGAGGGCAGAGGAGTTGCCTTATGAACAGAGCCCTGTTCTATTTCATACTGTAATTACATGAGCTTGTCTAGCTTTATCCATCAGCAGCTGATGGTTTTCTACATCTGTGAGTCTAATATTCAAGAATTATAGTACCTTTCTGCATTTCAAAAAATGATAAAGCGGCTGGGTGGCTCATTCAGTTAAGGCACCATGCTGTGGTGCAAGGATGAGCTCCATGTTCTTAGATAATATCCAGACTATGCCAATGCCAATTGTAGCCAGTAGCTTCATAGAGTGATGCAAAATTGGCAATTATATTGCCCATGGTATTGGAGGTTTTAATTGGCTTCATCTCTCTCCAACAACCCCTGCTGGTCATTCAGGTGACCCTGGACTGCGTGTCAAAGCTGCATATGAAAGGTCTTCCTCCAGCTATAATTTATGCAAGCTTAGCTGCAGTCTGTGGTGTGAAAAGAAGCATCTGGCGACACCAGCTATTTCAGAGGAGGACCGCAGATGTCTCCATTCTCCTGAATCCGCAGTTGGGTTAGTGCATGAACATGGCTGTTGATGTAGATCAATGGACATTCCAAATTAGGGTGGGAATTGAGCATGTTCAGCTCCAATTTTATATAAAAAAATAAACATTAAAAAAAATATGTATTAGGTGATAGTAAACATGTTTGGTAATTTAGTAAACATGAGTTAGTAATTTTTGTCTTTTTCATTTTTTTTTTCTTTTTTCAACAGTGTTGTTTTCATTTAGTTTCTTCCCTATTTTAGAATGAGCAGTTTTGCTGTGTGCTTTGTCACCAGCAGCTGTGCGTGGATCACTGCAGCCGAACCTCACACTCTGCACTCTCCATGAGCCATTGATTATCCCCATGACAGGTCACATACCAGGATAGTATGTCTCTCGCTGATGACAACTGGTAGCCCTGGGATGCCTGGGAACTTATTGGGAGCAATGAATGCAGAGTTAATCAGAGGAGCGCAAGTGAACACCCCCTCCACCCAAAGCGGGACTACTGGCCATCATTAGCTAATGATATTACCCAGGCTTTCAAATAATATGCCTAAAAAATAATATGCCTTTGCCACACAGCCTAACTTGCACCTTGCACCAAGTTATTATAGGGTTTTTATGCATTGAGCCAATCCTAAACCCATCTAAAGCAATGTTAAATGATCAATTATGATGATACCTCATGAGAACAATAAAGGCAGTTGTTTTTCTAAGAAAATAAGATCACAAGGTTATCTGTCACAGATACAGTGAAGAAAAATTCAGCTACTGGTGATAATTGTCCATTATTCTCAGACCAGGCCTCCATTGCTATGAAAACAGCCCGGAATTTCGCCCACAATGCATTATGAAGCATTACAATCTCAAATAAAAAGGTATCAGCCATACTCTGACACCTCCCAGATTTTGTCATTTGAACAGTGTCGCAAGTTAAATGCATCCTCTCTGTTATTGCACTCTGTCTGTTGTAGCTTCAATCATGGCCAGCTGTTTTATTTTCTTTGTCTTTTGTTCTTTGCTTTTTTGTTTTGTGTACAACTTTCAATCCAACACACCTGGGTAAACATCAAACAGATAATACTAATCAATTATTCAACTTTCCACAGTCTGGAACTCATTGCAATTTTATAATATGGTAGTGAGCGAGAGGTCTACATAAATATTGCGGCACATCCTCTCTCTTGGGTTTTCTAGGTGTATAAATATTTTTTTTTCTGATTTTGTTTTGATGTTTGTTTTTGTTACCTCTGCAACTGGCAGGTTGGGCAGAGGTTGTGTGTTTCCTCTTTCTGTCTGTCTGTTTGTCTGTCTGTCTGTTAGTCCGTGAAAAGGATAGCTCTAAAAATGGAAGGTTTGATGAAATGGTTGCCTTTGGGAACAGCAGGAATCCATGAGATTTTAGCTCCTCTACAAGTTGTTAATAGTGACACTTTACACTTTGGTAGGGGATGGCAACATGCTGTTTCAAACAGACTCCACAGCATATGTCATGCATAATACGAATGTGAATTATATAGCTTATTGTGTTGTTCTGGTCTGAAATCTCAACAGCTGTTTGCATTAAAAGGTCAGATCACAAAATGTTACAGGTTTACTCTGCGTTGCTTTAATGAGATGGACTCTAGTAATACATTAATAGGCCTTGTCCTTTCAGCGTTAGAGAAGCCACAGTGTTTTACTTAGTTTAATGGGCATGATCATAACACTCTGATGAGGCAACCTTTTAGGAAACAGTATTAAAAGTAGTAATTGTTGAAAAAAAATCATCATACAACTTTTTAAAATGACATGTTCAATTTGGCTAATTATATATAACACAGTTAAACCTTTTTTTCTATTCATACTCATTAAATTGTTACATCAATCTGTTCGTAATTTGACAAGTCTTCACAATAAGTCTGATGTGTTGTAGGGACTGCTAAGCTCCTGAGACCACGTTTGCAGAGAAAGAAATGAACACCTGAATTTATTTGCAAGTTCAATTTAGAGGAAAAAATGTTGATTGAATCTAGGCCAACGTCACATCAAGATTGGCAAACAAATTCTTAACAAAATGAAAAGAATAAATAGTACCACATGACTAAAATCCCAAACTAATAGCAAAATTATTTCCATTTCTAATTCTATAGAAATACATGCTAATATTTGCATTTACACTGAATCAGTGTAGTCTAAATGTAGCCAAGCCTATTACCATATCAATCAATAAAACACTCATGGAAGCACTCTACTAATACACTAAGCAAACACTAATGACATTACCATAATATACCACATTTTGTGTTCCATATTATAACAAATGACCATAATGTACCGAATTTCATGTTGTCATAATGGCACTTATAATTCTACATATTTGGTGACATACAGTACCTACCTTTATGGAAATTGAATATACTGTAATCAAATGTAATAATGTAATTCATAATATAATAGTGAGGCCGGGTTGTCATCAAATATGTCTCAAAATGAAAATTATTAGAAAATCTGCCCTTGTATTGTGAAGTGTTACATTATGTTGATAATATATTTTTATTTCAGTATACCGCATACTCCATTTCCATTCCATACTTGTGTAGTGTTATAAAAGTTTAGTGTGATATTTATGGCTTTGTGGGTGGCACGGTGCTGCAGTATGTAAGACTGTCACCTCACAGCAAGAGGGTCCTGGGTTTGAGTCCTTCTGTGTGGAGTTTGCATGTCTGCGTGGGTTTCCTCCAGGTGTTCCGGTTTCCTTCCACAGTCAAAACACATGCTGGTAGGCTAATTAGGGACTCTAAATTTCCCATAGGTATGAGTGTGTGAGTGAACGGTGTGCAGATTGGACAGGCTGTCTCTTGCCCAATGCATGCTGGGATAGGCTCCAACACGCCCTGCGACCCTGACCAGGATAAGCGGGTATAGATGGCAACATATATACTCTATATGACCAAAAGTATCTGGACACCCTTTTCGTCTGCAGCTGATTTTTTATGGTTTGGTCTTAATGTAATGACATTATAGACGATTCTGTGCTTCCTTTGTGGCAACAGTTGGGCCTTTTTCTGTTTCAGCATGATAATGCCCCAGGCACATCACAAGGTCCATATAGAAATGGCTTTGTTGAGATCAATGTGGAAGAAGTTGACTGGCCTGCACAGAGCCCTGACCTCAACCCCATCCAACACCTTTGGGATCAATTGGAAAGTCAACTGTGAGCCAGGCCTAATCGCCCAATCAGTACGCGACAAGATCACCTTCACTGCACTCTCCATCCCTCTATCCCTGTAAATGCTGTACTAAGTTGTTAATAGGCAGCTGTTGAGTACTTATATTAATGCTTTAAATGACGATTGTATTTTTTCCAAGATTGCGTTTTGCTGTTGTGTATATGTAATAGAACCTTCAGGCAATCTAGACTATCGATTTTCTGACATGGACGTTTTTCTATGGGTTTCGATCATACTTGTCCATGTAACACTTTGTTGTACATGCTCACACAGACGATCCAAACCTTGTAATGTAATGTAATGTATATGTACCCAACCTCACGAATGCTGTTCTGGCTGAATGGAAGCAAATCCCTAAAGCAATACTCCAACATCTAATGTAACGCCTTCCCAGAACAGAGGAGGTTGTTATAGCAGCAATGGTTGGACCAACTCCATATTAATGCCTATTTTGGATGAGATGTTGGATTTGAGGTGTCCACAAACTTTTGGCCATGTAGTGTATATGTATATGTATATAGAACAATGCAAACAAACTAACAAAAAAATTATTTAAAAGAAATAAATATTTACATTGATGACATGACAAACGAAAGCCCTTTGCTTTGTTCATTTCAATGGCGATTTTTTCTGAAATCAAATTTCATTTTATCTGTTCAAAATGTTTTTTTGTAAGTGCATACAAACACAGACAGATATTTGCATGAAGCAATTTTATTTACCCTATGCTTTTTTTCTCAAAGGACAGGATTGTTCTTCTTTTCAGTGCCAAAATGTACCCCACATTCCTGTTCAAGAAAAAAACTATTCAATAGAATGCATTTCGCAAGAGCCACATACCAAGGAGTGTCCAGATACCTTTGGCCATATACAGAGTGTAATTTAGAAGTACAGTATTACATATCATTCTATTTGACAGGACCTGAAGTCGGATTGGGAATGGGATTGCACCTGGCCATAAGGACAAGGCTGCTGACCCCCATTTGGATATAAGTGACAAAGTGATGGAAGAAAATGTAAAGCTTACAGTACCAGTGGAGATGGGGAAGGGAAGGGATGCTGGAAACAGCTGACTCAAGGGAGCGCAGGTAATGGTGATTTATACCTGAAGGGAAAACCAGTTCAGTAAGGTTGTATTGGCGTAAGGGCTTGTCTGAAAACCTCTCTCTCTCTCTCTTAAATCTTTATTTAAAACCCCCAAAATGCTGAAACACATGTCTATATTACAGTATCACTGTCAGTTCCTATCAGCAGTCCCTACATGCCCCTTAGTGTCACTGTGGTTTGTATATCTTGCTTTTTTAGTTTCACTATTATCTCCTCAGATGAGTGGGGTAATTTTAGACATGGTATGCATTATTAATAGACCATGCGCAAACAGGAAAACTTACTTACTTAGACAATCTATAAGAGTCAACATGAGTGCCTGGCTGTCGCCTGGAGTGAATCACATCTCTGCCTGACCTTGCCCTGTTTATTCTATAAGGCCAGAGAGGTCTATTGCCTATGTGTGTGGGCATGTGCACGTGTGTGCGGATGTGTACAAGGCAATCCAACCCAGAGCAATCAATTCACCATGCGTTTACAAGTACTGACCTGCAGGCTTAGGTTCACATCTGCCTGAAATGCTATTCAATGTTTAATATTAAAGGCAAATAATAGAGTTTTCTATAGCAAAGTTGCTGAGGCTTTTATTTCAGTACCAGTATAGATGAGTCACTTTTTCCCCCTAAAATAGGACAGCAATGCTGCCTTTTTTTTCCTAAGGGAAATGAGACCCATTCAGGCCCAATCAGATCAGAGAATATATAGCAACAGAATTGGCAGTGAAGGTTGTAGCTCCGAGGCACACACAGGCATGGGTTTTAACAGCCAGTTTAACAGCTACTTATAATCATCGCCTGGGGTGGTACCTGGGAGATTTTGCATGTTCTCTGTTTATGTAACACTCCTGTTACACCCGGACAATTTCATTTGCACAATGCATGGCCACTAATTCAAAGTGGAAGCAGAATGTCACAGAGAGACATTTCGCACAGAGAGGCTGGTGTGATGTGTTTGCCTGTGGATTTGTGTCAGGCGTCTGGGTGTCAGTATGGCTGTGTTCTCCTCAGGGTCCTCTGATCAGCAAACTGCCTGGGGTGTGTGTCCCTGTCTTGGAAGCTATGAGGCTGAGTGCATGTGAAGTTTTGTCTTGCACACTCTTCTGGGAGAAAATTAGTAACTTTGGGCCCAGTAAAAACAAATATAGTAATAATAATAATAATAATAATAATAATAATGACTGTACCTGAACCTGTGTGTGTGTGTGTGTGTGTGTGTGTTCACAATCTCATCTGTATTTACTCAACCTAAACCTTTCTTTACAGTCTACTCTTTGGCCGCAGTCCCAAGGTTAGTGTTAACTTGAATGCCAGGCTTCATGGGGAGGTGGATGTGCAATTTCCAGACTGTGCTAAATCATGTCATTGAAATCCTATTGATTTGAGCTTAATTCATCCCTGACCATTTCTCTCTGTAGTATAGGCTGAATAAATGTTTCAGTGTAAAATTTACAGCCTAATACGGTGACTCAACCTGTTATTAAATTATCTATTACTCAGCAAGCAACAAGAGAGGGGGAAAAGGTGAATGACAAGTATTAATGAATCAATTAAAGCTTCTCTGGAAATATGGGTTGCAGTGTAACATAATTCTACCTAAATGACCCCTACTTGAGAGCATGCGTTGCTAATGTCTGTAGACTTCAATCTACATTGACTGTGTTGAAACAAGTTAAATATTCTTTATATACTTTGTACAACCATATTATATAGATAGGGGATTCTGCTACTGAAATAAAATATTGACAATGATATATTAGTGTCCTTATTTATTTAAGTTGGACTGTGATCAGTTGACAGAGCCTCACTTCACAGAAAGAGGCTCAGCACATAAAATTCTTTAATACGATCTTAAGGAGATTAACTGAGAAATAGTATTGCCTGTAAATCAATTCAAGCTATAGAAGAGATCAAAAGTTCATTCCTTATAATGAAATCAAATTACAGTGTAAATGGACTGGAACAGCTATAGGATGTGACTGAATTAATTGTCATGGAGCCCTATTCACCCAACCAGACCAGAAAAGTATAGGCTTTACCAGCAATTATTAAATGCATTGTTCCCAATTAATCCACTTGTTGTTTTGTTGACACCTTAATTACATTTGATATGCTGATAAGTGATTTATAATTGCAACAATTAGATTTGCACCCTCAATTAGTCACATCCATTGTGGAAATTGTATAACTAATACAGTTGCCTTTGTTCCTTTGTGTATAGTAGAACTATTTCATTTAAATTGGCTATTTTCTACACAATTACAGCTTACCCCCGCAAAGCCCATGGTGATGTGGCTCTGTGAAGCTGAGGCCAGCGGTTTGTGTAGAAAGGTTTTCCTGATAGACCCCCGCACTCGTGATGAAGTGTGGAGCAGTAGCTATCTCCATCCAGAGCAATCTGTCTAACTGAGGATCGTTCACACAGTGCAAGGCTCTCCCATTCGTCATCCCCAGCTACATGGTTAGCGCTGCCCTCGGTGATTACACATTCGATCCTGTTTGGAAATCGTTATTTTTCATTTGGAGTACGTGTTTCGAGTTTCCTCAAAATTTCTGACCAGCAGCTCAACAACTCGTTCATGGAAAAAAATTTGATAGGGAAAAACAGGAGTGATGGCACAGACCTCACACTGAACTGTGCGAACACTGCATCATTGTTTTGCTTTGTCTTGCTGATGGCGAGGGACGTCGTGGACCACATATGTAATCCAAGAATCTAGGATATTTATGAAAAAAGGTCAAATCTAACATTTCTACTCATTCAGCAACATATTGCATATTTTTGTTAGTATACTGTAATGTATACTGTCATTTTGGAGTGACATGTAGCATTCTCATAATACAGGTATACAAATATACAATAATGCAAATATAGTTGCACTGGTTTTGCCAGTACTCCACCGACATACAAAATGTCGTATAAAATGAATTAAAGAAACAGTATATACTGCTGGTCATGACTGATAGCATTTAGCAGTGGGGAGCTGGGAGCATTGAAGATTAAAAAAAATGATTTACTTACTTCCTCATTTGTCTTAATTCAGAAACATTATGTTTTATTGACTATGTGAGGTGCAGAATGGAAATTCAAGCCATAATGAATTATCGCTTAAGCCACAATATCAAACAGATCAGCCTGGGGCAGGAGTCTTCAGCTCTTGAAGCAGAGACTGTCCTTTGTCTGTTGTGTTGCTCTTCAGCAACCTCTGTGAGAAAAGGTATTGTTTGTAAAGAAGATTGCCTTTTGTCCTTACTGCATTCTTGCCGGCACTGTAAGCTATAGTCTATTTGCCTATATTCATTTGAAATAATTTTGAATGTGTATATACAGAATATATTATGTTTTCTCCTGTGGAGATAAGATAGAAAATGTAGCTACATATGGGGCTATTGTGTGACTATTGTCAATATGGGGCTATTGTGTGACAATTGTCAATGCCAAACACCAAAGGCAGAGTCCAAAGGCAATCAAATGCCTAGAATCAAGACTAGATACTGAAAGCTCTATTAAACATGTCCATGCCCATGAAGCAATTGAACACACCTGACTAATTAGAAACACCTGTGAAGTCATTTTTCCCAAACATTATGGGTCCTGAAAGGCAAGGTGCTACTGTATGTATAGGATTTTTGTGTGACATTTTCGAAGATATTAATATGAAATGCAATTTGTCCTTTGAAGTGGATTAACTTGTGTATGATCTATTTCTTTCTTGTAGTTTATGTTATTATAATAAGAACCTATTTGTAGCATGGTTCAGTGTTTGGTTTAATTTCTTTACCATTGTAATGAAATTTAGTTGAAGATGACCCCATTCTCATTGAAAAGTCTATGTCTTTAACCTTTTTTTAATAAAGCATGTCTTTCCATTTATCCCAGACAAGCCTCTGGTGAGTAATTATAATCTGTTGATATCTCTCTACCAATTCAATTTTCTGTCCTTTTAAAGTGGAAGGTTCAGGAGAAACAGCTCCTAAATGCAATTATAAAGTTTCTTAGTCTTCTAGATTTAACTGATTACAGCAAGTCATGCAATTTTCAAGCTCAAGATCATGGTCGTATTTTGTTTTGTATATAAACATAAAACTGCCGTGTATGGTGCTTACCATCCCTGTGTACATGCAATTGGAACATTGATCTTTCCTCTTTCCAAATGACGCTCTACCATTTGTGCCAACTGAGGCTGAGGCAGCTACCCGCTCCACTCCAAATACTTATTAAATCACAAACTTAACATCAAAACTTTCCCTGGAACTGCCTGCTGCTCACAATGTATCAGCAAAGAACCTTCAGAACTCCTCCTCACGAAGCAGCCCATATTCTGCACAGTTCCATTCTATTTTGCATGCAACAATTCCTCCTTGTACAAATCAAGAGACCGCATGCAATCTCTGTTCCTGAGTGTGGGAACGGCAATAAAAGAGAACTGGCCCATTTTAAAATAGTCAAATTTAGCATTACCCGGCCCCTAAAAGGCCTGCTTTAGTGTCTCTCAATGAGTTTTATGAGATGAGATTCTCACAGAGTGTGAGGAAGGATGCATTTGTGATTGGGGTCATTCCAATGACCTGTGCCTTAATATAAGCAAAGGCAGTGCGGAGCGATTCCTCAGCGTACCAACAGACCCTGCACCAGCTAATGTGAATAAAGTCAATATCTTCAGCAGTGGAGTCCTGTGCTGCAGTAAGCCTCCTTCATCACCGGACCTTGGTACTCAGTACTCCGGCTAGAGAATCACGTCGCATTAAAACTACATCAACTGCAACGATAATTCACCTTTCATTTTGCCTGGTGCTGGTTGTCTGTTTTTCCTTAACCAGTAGTCAGTTTAAAGCACTTAACTGAAATTTGTCCATGTTTTGTTTTTATTTACATGTACCTAATAGAAAGTCGAGCAGTTAAGGTGACGCTAGGGGAAATGTTTCCTTGTGATGGATACAGTAGCTGACGGCTTAATGGTTGGGAAGATGAATGGTGTTAACCAAGGTGTATTAATGAAAGGTCTCCTGACGTTGGTGGGGAATGGCATTGATCAGTGGACTGTGCTGCGAAGTGACAAAGAGGCTGGAGAGAGCAGCAACATGAAGAGGGAGATCAGAACCAATAGGATACAGTAGGGTTGCTGACCCCCCAGACAAAAATAGAAAAAAAAGTGTAATCCAAGACCGGGACATGACACATGAATGTAACACAACAAATAGACAAAGAAACATAGTGACCAGCTTAATTATTATAGCTGGGTACAATGTGTCAATACATTTTGCCATAGGACCTGACAGATACAGAAGTTATATGTGTTGTTTGGTCTGACCACCAGGAGGCACTGTTTTGAGGGTGATGGTAAAAACACTGTCTCTCATTGGGGTCTGCCTTTCACCGTGTTCTGCATAGTAGAAGAGATTGGCAGCAGCTTTGTGCTTTGTGTTCTTTGTGTTCTTGCATTGTGCTTTTTGTATTCTATCCTTTAATCGTGACCTTTCCTGTAGACACTGGAGAAAGCAGGGGGGATTTAAAACAGACGTCCATGGAATTTACACCTTTGTCTGCTGAACTAAAAGCCAAGAAAAGAGAGAGTGAGGAATCCAGTACAGTGTTATTTTTCCTTTTTCTTTTGACCAAACTGATAAAAGTGATTCAAGCGAATCAACATAGTTCCTTCCGCCAGACCTTCCAGGAAGTAGATGCAATCACCTCTGGGGTTTACTAGTCTAGTGCAGTGGCTTGGCTGCTACAGTGGAATCTTTATGTGGGGATTTCACAGGAACTAGCCATGGGGCAGGAAACCATTTGAACAATCAAATCATTCAAATTTCACTCTGTAAATGTCTCAAGGAATTTAATTCTACTTGTGTGGATTATAAACCGTTAATGGTAATGTGGCGTGATTTCAAAGCATCTAGTTACAGGAGAATGGAGTGTGTGAATCTTTGTCAAAAGCGCATTGTGATATGAAATGCACCATGGTGCTGTGTGTGAGTGACTTCAGTCACGGCATTCACTCATGCAGGGGCCTAAAGACTGAAATTTGGTTGCCATAGAAACTATAATGAGATCATAAATCACGCTAATGGGACCTTTCATAGTATCTCCATCTTGATCAAATTCGAGAGGAAAATCATGCCCCACCCCAAACAGTCCTGTCATCAGAAAATTGGATAGGACTGGATTTCAGCAGTTTGTAGAGTTTCTGCGTACTTTTTCACTTTGGTCTTTCTCTTCAGTGGCATTTTTGTATGATTAACACTTGTCATTGTCAGCAGCTTTAAACTGTCTGTGAGGAAGCTGGCACTGTGTGGCGCACAATGGACCAGGGTGGCGATATGAATGAGATTAGAGAGTAATGGTCTGCTCAGTCCAAGGCATACCAAATTACATTTCTGTGTACATACAAGATAAGGGCAGCGCGGCCAACTAAAATCACACATTTTAAGCAACTGATAACACAACAGCACATACCTGTCCAGCATAAATATTTATGCAGAACATTTAAGCATGAAGATCCGATATGCTGTCACATAAAATTATCAAACACAAACCTGATGTATGGCACACACATACACATGCACACACACACACACACACACACACACACACACACACACACACACACAAACACATGCACACACGCACACACACACGCATGCATGCACGCACACACATACACATGCACACACACATGCACACAAACAAGCACACACGCACACGCACACACACAAACATGCATGCACGCACACACACACACACACCTACACGCATACGACGCATAGACTCTGGTATTATTTTACTTAATTCTTTCACTAGGTCCACAGACAGGCCAAGCAGCCCCAGAGCTCGGAGGCAGTGGTCTGAAATAAAGCTGTCAATCTGTGAAATTGCAAGGACAGCCTGGAGGACCAAGGGCAGTTTGATTGCCACTCACGGTACCACAATCTCTTTCCCTTCTCTCCAATTTTTTTGAGTAGTGTCATCTGGTCTTCCTGAGGGAAGCGTGGGCATGGACTTCTCTCCTCATATCTGTGGCTTAGGCCACTGAGCTGGGGGGGGAATGCCTTCGTGCTTCCACTGCTGGGCCATGGTACTGCACCCGCAGTACCACACTGGACCTGCTGAGGAAAGAACAGAGATGTCAAAATGTCCGCTTGACTTCACTGCTCTCACAATGAAGCTGCAACTGAATGCACATGTTATGTAGATAGACAAGTAGATAAATGAAAAAACCTTTATTGTCTGTTTTACACCGAAATTTACTGTGCATCCCGGTCGGCGTATTAAAAGGAACGGCCGACGTATGCCAGTACAATATGGAAATATAATAGATTTAATGATTTTTGAAGGTCTTTTTTCTCTTCATCCTCTTTCACATAAGAGTGCTTTGAACACATGAGAAGTAAACTCTCATTATTCATATTTTTCTCACTTTTCTTAGCAAATTCTTAGCAGTAAGCTTTGGATTCCTGCTTTTTTTACTTTAATCATTTGCTTCTATTTCAAAGAGCACCATGTTACTCTCCTTTTTCATTTGTTTTATACCCTGCACACCCAGCGTTCTTATCACAAACATCACTTAAATATTTCAAAGTTACATTACACATTTATGAATACATTTTACGTACTTACCTCAAATTGGTTGGTGGGCAGTTTATGACTAGATTAACAGTATCTGTTAGCAGCTCTGCACTCATGTCATGACTAAAGCATTTAGGAAGTCTACATGAACTATATAGCACTCAAACTGCCAGAAACACAAAAAAAAACACCAACCAAAACTTATTCAAAACAAAAGCTTGTAACTTTGCAACCCGCAAATGTTTAACATATTCAGGTGAAAAGAGTATGTGTCTGTGTATGGTTCAGAAAGATTTGCCTTCTCATATCTTTGCATTATTAATAGATTTCATAATGAAAAACCAAGTGAGATATTGACAGAATAATCTGTCATTGTGCAACATATTGACCAAACCTAGGTTTACCTTGAACAATTCCATAAGGATGGTGTTTGTTGTATCATATTTCCTTGTCAAAATGTCATGATTTTGGGAGCTGCACCCAGCTGGGTGATGTGAAAAAAGAAAAAGAAAAACATAAATTAAAGTATGGAACAAATAAGTTATAATAGCAGAATGTACCATAAGATGCACATTAAAGCAAACCAAAACAGTTGTAATTCCCACAAAATGTTTCCCTGCAGCCTGACTACATAAACAATTCAATCACATCACCATGGCCTGGTATTGAATCCAGACCATGCAAGGGGCAACTGTGCCCAGCAGCCCTGCAGGATGATACGTAACGGACTGTGGCTGTCTGGGGAGGGAGGGATTTCAGACCGCAGAATCCCATGTCTTCACAAATCCCAGATTTCTGGTCAATCGGGTGCTCATGGTCAGCTTGCACAAGCTGTACATGAAGTGTCTTCCTTCTACGCTGTGTCTCTGAGAGCATAATTGGCTGAGTTTGGAGTGGGGGAGAAAGCAGTAGCGAGCATATATTTTTGAGGAGAGCGTGTGCTTGTTTTAAATTGACAGAGGGAGCTGTGGTGATGAGCACAAATGCTGGAACACAAGAGGGAGTTCTGGGAAAAGACAGAGGGGGTAAAAAGACATTCTCACATGCCAATCATTAGCTAAGCCTTTACTGATGGCAACATGTGGGGCTTGCTAGTGGTATCACATATCCTTGAGAATTATTTCAAAATTTAGCTTGAATGATTGATTGATAGCTGTTTACTACAGGCTAGGTTGTTATTTGCTGTCAAAAACATTAGTCTGGCCAGCTAACTACCTATAAAGCAAATTTGCGACTAGCTAGCAAGATATTAGAAAGTTACTTGCTTACTTGTTAGAATTAGAAAGCTGCCCACCAATAAAGTATTATTATTATTATTGTAAGAAAATATTTCAATTAAAATTTAATTGATGAATGAAAAAATAAAGCATCCAGTCCTGCTCTTATGTCTTTTTAATTAAAAGGCTTTGGCTTAGTGGACTTGCTTTTAACAAAGTCAACTTGCTTTTTTATATCTATGCATAATGATGCAGTAATGATCCATAATACAGATTATATATTCTCCTGCTCATCATTAATATACATTCTGTTATTTCCTCTCAACCAATTTATATAGTGCATGGTAACCACTTTGTAATTATTTTATGAATTTACTCAGCAAATGTCCTGATCCAGAATAACTTGAATTACATGAGAGGTTGAACAATATAAATTGAACTCAGTCTTTTGATCATAAGCCCATTTTGGCTCTGCATGACCACAGAACAAAGGCATTTCTGGAATTACATGTGGCCCTGTAGCATTTGCTTGGACGTAATGAAAACAACTGAGGAATGTTCACCATGGATCATAAAACATTCTTTATAATGGTAAGCTGTGCATTGCTATTATCATAAAATAAAACAAATTCAGTTTAAAGTGCACTATCCATTGCCTGCCTCTATTCATTACAATGCTGAGAGGCCCGCCTTCAGTAGGCTAACATTTAATATTCTTTGATTCATTGGCTCGTAGTGATCCCAACAAAATGGTAAAAACTGGATCTCTTCCCTGTAGGAAATACTAGTGGTGCCTCTACAGGTACATTTAGCACATCGTCTGTGCTGAACATTTGACTTATTTTGATGACACATGATTCCTGATTGTAGATACAAGTACAATAATATTTTAAAACTCTCTGCCTAATGTGAATGCTTTATTAAGTTTAGCCAATGCCTTGAATTTCCTTACTTTGAGAAATTTAGAATGGTTCACATGGTATCAGAACAGAAATTTGTGATTAATTGGGATTTTAAAATAAATTAATTTGCATAAAGTTGCATCCTGGGATCACCATGTCTCAAAATCAGCCATAAAACATCATCTCCATACCAACAGCCTCTTCGAAAGGATTGCATTACCAAGGATATTCCTGAGCGCAACCAACACATTCAAGCATCTTGGCTTTGCCAACCATCATTGCGACTATGACAGGAATCATGTGCTATTGCCAGACGAGACAAAAAAAGAACTCTTTGTCCATGTACACATTCAGCATGCCTGGTATTAAAAGAGAGATGCTTACAGGAAAAACGCCTCATTCCTACCATAGAATATGGTGGTGGATCATTGATGCTTTGGGGCTGTTTTGCTTCCAGTGATACCGGGACTCTTGTTAAAATTGAAACCCTAGTTGCCTCTTCCAGGAAACTGAAATGGTCAGATGTGGGCCTTACAACAAAATAATGAAAGCAAAACTATACCCAAATCAGCACAGAAATGGTTCTGTGAAGACAAATCAATGTTTTACATTAGCCATCTCAGTCTCCAAACTTACTATCGAAATCTAATGCCTGAGTTGAAGAGGGTAGTCCATAAGTGCATCCTGAGGATATCATGGACCTTGAAATGTTCTGCATGGAGAGATGGCTCAAGATCCCTCCAACAGGGTTCTCCAAACTTATCAAATAATGTAGGAAAAAGCTCAGGATGTTAATCCTTTTCAGGGAAAGATATGCCAAGTACCAATCACAGGGTGCTAACAGCTGAGAAACCTTTCATTTTTCAGGGTTGATTCCATTGCGTCAGTGATAAAGTGCAATAAATTCCACATGTGATAAAATGACAATTAATCTCAGTAATGATGGTATTTCTTTTCTACTGATTTTTTTGGCATCTGTATACAAAAGTGGCAATCATGACTATAGCTGATCTGACTACGCACACACACACAAAAATACACACACTCGCATAAACACAAACAAAATAAGCTTGTGTTTATATTGTGCATACCGTACCTTTTAAAGCTTCTCAATTTTAAAACAAGGTTTATATTAATACGTGATCCAAGCGTACTGGTTCTTTAAAGAAGGATCAACATTACATGCTGATGAAAATATTCCTGATTTGTTGAATTTGTTTAATTGCATGTTCTAAAACAAACAAACATGGTTATTCATCTGCTTATCTGCTGGGCTATTGAAATAACGTTTCAAGACAACTGATCTAAAAGTCAGTATAGGCTTTATCTATTTAAAAAAAAAAAAAAGAATGGCAGTAGTCCAAGTTTAGTGTTGCTCAACTTTTGTTTCATCATTCCAGTCTCTTTTGAATTCAGAAATGCTGCCATGTACCTGGCAGAGAAGACTTAAATGATGCTACTGACCACTGTGCTGGGCAGTAGTATAAAGACAGAGGCATTTTGGAATTGCTTCAGTTCGTTCATTTTTTCTTTGGTTTATATCTTTGCTCTTGAGTTTTGATCAGACATAATTTTGCTCTTGTCACATAAAGATCTTCTATCCCAGTTCCTCTTTTTATGTTTGCTATCAGCCAGTCTTAACACGAATGTCAGTATCATTAGTGCCTTCATGCTCACTATTAAATACAACATTGTTCTTCATTTTTATTCACGTCTCCAGCTGATTCCAGTGATCAAGTTTTGAGTTATCCATCGTTAAATTCAGAGACATGCACAAACTGATAGCAATTTCTGACATTTATTATTGTGGAAATAAAAGAACTTTGGTGGCTTTTGTGGGAATGAATGTGTTTATAACAAATTTAAATTAAAAAACCTGACACAAATGTGGTTTATAATTTGGTTATAGTTCCAAAAATTGCCTGCAGGGGGCTTAAAGTGTTGAGAGTAACTTTTGGTAGTGTTTAGTGAAGCAAAGCATTATGAGTGTATGTGTGAGAGATGTGCTAATTTCTGAAAAACCCTATGTCTGTGTGGGAGCCTAGTCCACCCACCTTGCTAACTGCCCTGCCTCTGTCCCCTCTCCTACCAACGCATCACACAGTAACCATGACAACTGAACCCGCTCAGGATCCTTACTGTCAACCTTACTGTCGCACAGCCTCAGCTCAAATGGCTGCACCTGATGGCAAGGTTATTCAAACATGCTTCTCTCCTTTGCAAAAGATCGGATTTCCTCTCTGTTTCCGCTGGCCCAATGTAATATGCATTTAGATTAGAACTTTGGAAAAAAAAAAAGTTAAAGAAAAACAAACTCTATAAATAGGATAGGGATCACTGGCTAAACAAGGACCTAGATTCTCAAAGCATTTATTTTGCTGGTGCATTATTTTTGTGATTTAGTTCGAGCTACGCTCCCCGGCACACACATAAACCAATCCTGACACCCCCCCCCCCTCTCCCCCTCCCCTCCCCCCAGAGTCATCTCACACCAGCAAGGCAAGGGTGGTGACACCAATCATGAATCAGGGTCTCTATAAGCGGGATTAAAAAGAATAAATAAGTTGATATCATAGAACAAAATGATTTATGCACGCCGTTGCCTCAGCGGCTGAACAGGGCTCCTGCGGAAATCAATAGGTAATTACAGACATTCACCCAGGGCTGCGCTCTCACCCCATCGCACTCAAAGCAAATGTCAAAATACTTGTTTGCCAGCAAAGCAAACAGGAGTAAGTGAGTGCTCTTCGGGGAGGGATGCCTCTCGGCCCAGCCCTCAGGTGGGGCGCTGTTCTGGCCGCGCATCGCCGCTGGCAGGGGACAGCTCTGCCGCCGTCAGCAGGATTTTTTACCGCATTTATGGCTCCTGATGAGTCATGGCTCCCGGCTGCGACCCGGGCGCTGGCGAAGCACCGGCCACCTCGCGTCTGGGTCGGCTGGGCCTGGGCAGCTGGAGACGGAGGCTGTGATGTCATCTGGACTCGGGCTGACCCCGGCGTTTTAGCATGGTGCCGTACGTATATAAAGCTTCCCTCCGCCCTTCGCTGACAAAAGAATCAATCAGCAGAGAGTGTACGGGCTGGGACAGCAATGGGTCAGGAAGCTGACTGGGTGGGTGGGGGCGGGGGGTGGGGGCGTTGTAGTCACTAGAGTTGCTTTCAACGCTGTGATACAAAATGTCAAATCAGTTCAAAATGAATGTGACCCTTTTTTGGCTTAATTGAGTGTGGATTGAGATGTGTTAAGTGCCAGTCCAAAAGCCCCTTTCCAGTTTATTCTGACATTTCCTGAATCAATTTGTAACTATCTCACTTGCTTGTCCTCCAACCACCTCACTTCATAAAAACAGGACTCATCATGCAAATTTCGGAATTACCAGACATAAAGCTTTGCGGGTGGTTCACGGAAGAGAAGGAACTGTTCGAAATGTGCCCCAGAAAGTCATCATCTCAGAATTATATCCATTTTCCCATCATTTTGTAATGTGAATATAAACAAATCTTTTCTGAGGTTTCCCATGGTGACTGAAGACGAGACCATGTAATTTTAACAGAAATGCAGCATTTGATAGGGCAATGATTGTATATTGTTGAATGCTGCCACCTAATTGCTAAGATTGTACAAATCTATTTTAAGTTGCAATCTAATTGTATTTGTAGGGAAGGAGCAAAAAGCTCTTTTTGATCAGAAACAGTTGGGCGGCAGAAACCATTTGGTATTTTTAGCTGTGCACCAATTATATAGATAGTTAGTTGTGCGTTCTTGAGAATATACTTGAGATAAATGACTGGAATAGTCATTTAAAAAAATCTGAACTTCCGGTTATTAGCAGGGAAGAAGAAAAGACTTCCAAGTAAAACAATTAATATAGATTTTCCTCTGCAACATGCTCACTTGCATGTTAAATATGCATGAGGAGTGTAAGAAATAACATAAATAATACTTTAAACATTTATTTAATTTTTTGCTGTTTATATTATTGTGTTCCAGTGCACAGGCGTAATTAGGAGAAAGCTGTCTTGCTTTGACCACGGCACGTTTAACCCCTTCAGCCCCTGAGAGGGAAGAAACCGAGTACGACGGGTCACCTGGGAGGCGGCGTTTCTCAGGTGTCACTCTTTGGGTGCCACTTTGATAAACAGCTGTAACTGGGTCAGCGCCGCTCACTGTTCTGAGCCAGCGCCAGCCTAAATCAATGGAGTAAGCAGTCAGCTTCTGGGGAGGCTTTCATATTCCCTGCCCTTATCTGTCCAGGCAGTTTAAAGCTGACCCCCTCGCAGGTAGCAGGTAACAGACTAATCCATCTCTCTGTCCCGACAGACTGTGCCCTGAGCAGTGTGCTCCGGTCCTCTCTCCGTCTCCTACAAGCAGCTCTGCCAGCGCGCAGTCACGGCCGGGCGGCCACGCTCCCGCGCGGGAGACACAGGGGAAAGTGTGAGGACGTACACCCTTATTTCCCGCTGCCACGGGCCATATAGAATTACAGCGTTACTGGGAGTGCAAGTGCTTTGCGTTTATTTCGGGACGGATGTGTGGTTCTCGGCCTGAGCCACTTTAGACCACTTGATGTCCGAATGTCAACGGAATTCTTTCAGCACATCATGTGACGATTTATATAGTCCGGTCAGAAATAGCGCAACATGATATACATGTAGATTTGAATAATGGACTAAATGTTTTTTATTTATATAATTATTTCAAAAATCAAAAATAGGATTTTACCAGGAAATGATATCAATTGCTCTCAGCCTGCACCTGTTCTAACAATCCAATAAAAACAGCAAACAACAAACAGAGGGAAAGAGAGAGAGAGAGAGAGAGAGTAAGAGAGTGACAGAGAGAGAGACATAGAGAGAGCGAGAGAGAGAGAGAATGAGAGAGGCAGAGAGAGAGAGAGTAAGAGATCGAGAGAGAGAGAGAGAGAGTGCATCGGACTGTTGAACACAGGGGAAAGACAGTAAACTGCACACCAGCTGCTAAGGCACCGACACATGACGAACAACTGCAGGGAAATAGCACATTAAACTGGGAGAACAGCGGAGGCGCTCTGGTGTAGGGGCCAGAATACCGCCATGCTGCGCTGCCTGATTGGGTTCCCAGCGTTGTTGTTCAGGCAACAATCCACCGCCTCGCGCTTCTGCCTCCTCCATCCTTTGAGGTGCACCGTGCTGCAAAACTCAGACAATAGAAAAAGGCTTCCTGCTGGAAAATGACCATAGCAATGTCTACAGATGAAGCTGAATGAAAAGACAGACAGTGACAGAAAAGTGTGAAATTCTGCTTTTGTCAACAATCAGCCCCCTCCCTCCCTCCCTCTCTCTCTCTCTCTTTCTCTCTCTGCTCTCTGTCTTTCTTTCATCCCCTCTCTCTCTGCAGACTGTTCTTGGAGGCTCGGGAAAGTATTTAATGGAATGGATAAGCAAGATAGCATCTCAAATGGCAATATATAGAAAATCTTCGAGATAGCAAAATGGTATTAGGAAGACAACTGGGACCTATTTTAAAGCCCTTTCCTTCACAGCGGCAGTCACTTTCGGGAAGACTGCTATAATTTCAGATGGAGCGATACAGCCTTGATATTCTCACAGATTAGAGAAAAATTCAAGGTATAGTTGTGCGGTGGCCTGGCATTGGCAGTCTGGATTCATTACATTGAGGCAACTGCTGTATCTGCCGGGCAGTGCTGAAGAGGCTACAGCACTGTGATATATGATCATCGCATTTTCTGTCTGAATTCCGCTAGCCTGAAGTCATTTGGTATTTAGTAAGGAGATGTTTATCTTTGCTTCTTATTCCTTTGCTGTCGACCCACTCTCAGAAGTTAAACACATACATTTTCCCTGGATTATGTGGGAGTACTGAGTTAACATTGCATCCACGTATCTGGATCCAGCGCCAGCCCAGTATCTGGCCCCCTCCCTTGAGGCATTTTCCAATAAAGCCTGAGGGATTTTATTACAACCACCCAGAGTCAAATCAAAGGTAGAATAGCACTGCATATTCAGATATGAAAACCGCCAGACTTTTCTTCCCCCCCTTTCCTTTTTCAAATTCAAATGTGCGCTCAGCAGTTAGTCACATAGAAAGGCGCAGAGAGAGCCGTGCATGCCTTGCTTTGTCAGGATATCTCCCTCCCTTTGTTTTTTTCACCTTCATTTTTCACCTGGGGAGCCAAATGAAAGTTTCATGAGAGGAGAGCGCCAAGAAGAGGGAGGGAGGAGGGGGGTGAGGTATGAAATGTAGACTGAACTTCCCCCAACATGAAGCCGAACCCGCAGGGTGAAGGAACGCAGCAGCCGGCAGCACAAGGTTACGAGCGATACCCCAGGGTGGGGTCTGTGCGTTAATTCACATCCAGCGCACGTCCCCCCCCACCCCCATCCCTCCGTCCCCCCCGTCCTCCCTCACCCACCCGTTCTTCCAGCCGCTCTACCGGGGCGTCTGCGGCCATTTTCCCCATCTGCGCTCCCGCTACCGCTCGCCTCCAGCAAGGCCGACGTGCTCGGAGATGGCCGCGCGGCCTGCGCCCGCTCTTCATCCTGACGGGCCCGCGGGAGCGGGGTGAGCCCCTTCGCCACAGCGGCGGGAATCACGGGAGGGCGCGGCTTAGCGCGCGGGCCAGATCAACACCCCATCAGCATTCAGCCCCTACAGCCCCCCGCCCCTCCGAAAAGCCTGATGTCCACCACTCACACCCTCATACCGCACCGGCTTGGCAAGGTCTATTCTGTAACAGAGGAGGGAGCACAGTAACGCAGTGAAAAGTGCAACGCAGTGACAATGGATATTTCACTTTCTATATTTTACCCACATCTCTTCTCTCTTTCTTTACTTGCCTGCCTATGTCTGCTGAGTACTTACACTCAGGAAGCACTTTTATTATATACTGTAAACCCAGTTGGAGGAAGAAGTCACATGGAATGGGTATATTTCTGAAGCGACCATGGGTGTGTGCAAATTCACATCCGAACCGCAGATGTCTATTATAGATTAGATATCCCGCAAAAAATGTGTAATTGATAGTCATACCCAAAAACTGCTTTACTGTCGGTTTTGAAGAAAACAAAACTGCTTGCTCCAAACATCTCAGCTTTTGTTTTTGCATTAACAAAGCATGTTTTCATACCTCAGGGAGTCATAATGGATTCTAGTGGTAAACCGGCCTCATTTAGGGAACATCAGGAAATTGAAAAAATCATACGCTGCCGCCTCCGAATCTGAGATTTATGAATATATGCATGTGATGCAGACGTGCATATGAGGGATAATAATCTATAACTGGATGCTTTGTGCATCGGAGAATCAATTAGATTCCCAGAATCAGTGGAAATGTGAGGAGCGAGCCTTCTGTTCAGTGAGATAGAAGAGTCATGTGATGCGTGAGGAAAGAAATGCAGATGCAGGGAAAGTCATTGGGCGCGTGATTCTGCCGTGGATGGTGACAAAGCCCTTGGGGGGTTAACAGCTGATTGGTTAAAAAAAGGGACCGGGGTCATTTGCACAGAGGGCTAATAAATGTCTCTTGTGTGGGCACACCACATCTCAGGTTTGATCCCCACTCTGACCCCATGGCCCGCACAGATACTGAAAGACACAACGCTTTAGCCCCAATGAGTTATTCATTAAATGTTTGCATGGAACCAATGAGATTATGAGCATTTATTTTTAAATGAAGTGCATAGGATTTTGCTGGCATTTATATTTTCTTTCGCAGCGCAAGTAGCAGAATAATGTCATAATTAGCATGCAGCACATATAAAACACAGGGCAAATGATGCATGAGGGAGTGAGATGCTGAGTAGATTTCGCAGCGATTCAGTCCATGCAGTAGGTAGGAACACATAGCAAGGCTCACGGGGAATAAAATCACAGACATGCACAAATTGTGCCATTATAAGGATGTCTGGGGTTATCTTAATGTAATTACTCAATTTACTGACGTGCGTTTAAGACCCTGAGCCTTCCAAAAGGCTGAGGCCAGTTGTGAGTGTGTGTGTGTGTGTGTGTGCGTGGGTGTGTGTGTGGGTGTGTGTGTGTGTGTGTGCGCGCGTGCACGTGTGTGTGTGGGGTGTGTGGGTGTGTGCGTGTGTGTGGGGTGTGTGTGTGTTGTGTGTGTGTGTGCGTGTGTGTGTGTGTGTGTGTGCGTGTGTGTTGTGCGTGTGTGTGTGTGTGTGTGTGTGTGTGTGTGTGTGCGTGTGTGTGTGTGTGTGTGTGTGTGTCGGTGTGTGTGTGTGGTGTGTGTGTGTGTGTGTGTGCGGTGTGTGTGTGTGTGTGCGCATGTGAGTGCACGTGTGAGTGTGTGTGTGTGCGTGGGTGTGTGCGCGTGTGTGTGTTTGAGAGTGACATTAGTGCAGAGATAAAGAAGGGGAATCAGACCCAGGGAGCTGCTCCAGTAATGGCACAGCAGAAGGGACTGTTATCGCTGGGGTTCATCCCGTAATGAGGGGCAGTCAATTGTCCTAAATTGAAGCTCTGAGCACTTGGCAGAGCTTTTAATTCATTGACATGGCCTTTTATACAGGTCCACAACAGAAATACGCTTATGACATTTACGGAGTAAATGGCAACACCGATAACCTTGCTGAAGCAAGCCAATTTATATTTTAGGTATGGTTTTTGTTTCTATTTTTGCATATTTTTCTGGAAAAAAATAAAGAACAAGCCCTTATATCTGGCTCTGCCCGGTTGCTGGGAACGAGAGAGAGAACAAGGTGAAGCGGCATTTCTTTCTTTTCTGCATGAGGAGCACGGCAGAATGTTAAAATGAAGGGGGGGGGGGTGTGAAAACAAGGAAAACAATACTCTGCAGACTGCACTCATGAAAAATAGAGTAGTCCAGGGAAAGTGAATGTAAACATAGGTGTGGAAAATTGAAAAATGGCAGCGGTAATAAGCAGCGGTAAACAGTCCAGAAGGACATGGGTCTGTTTTTAGTGCCTTGTTTAGGTACATTTATACCTTGCTTACATGGTCACTCACTCGCCATTTTACTTCCTGCTGTTCATGGGGGTTTTTTTGTACGCGGGGGAGGGCAGGGGGTGGATGTAGAACCATTAAGGGGCTTGCAGAGAATTTAGGGGGGTCTTGCAGGAGATGGTGGAAGAGCCTAGCATAGTTCTGTCTCTCTCTCTCTTTCTTTCTTTCTCTCTCTCACTCTTTTGTTTTCTTTCTCTCTCTCTGTGTCTCTCACTTGCTCTCTCTCTTGCTCTGTCTCCATCGATCTCTGTCTCTCCCTTCCTCTCATTCTCACTCTCTCCCTCTCTTGCTCTCTGTCTCTCTCTCTGTTCCTCTTTTGCTCTCTGTCTCTCTCTGTCTTTCTCTCCCTGTGTAATGGAGGCAGAAAGGGTGGATGGAGGACAGTCCGCGCGGAGTTGAGGTGTTTCCGTTCCCCCCCCAGCCCTTTGCTTTTACCCTGGCTGTTTCCGTTTCCCCCCCAGCCCTTTGCTTTTACCCTGGCTGTTTCCGTTTCCCCCCCAGCCCTTTGCTTTTACCCTGGCTGTTTCTGTTTCCCCCCCAGCCCTTTGCTTTTAACCTGGCTGTTTCCGTTTCCCCCCCAGCCCTTTGCTTTTAACCTGGCTGTTTCCGTTTCCCCCCCAGCACTCTGCTTTTAACCTGGCTGTTTCCGTTTCCCCCAGCCCTCTACTTTTAACCTGGCTGTTTCCGTTTCCCCCCCAGCCCTTGCTTTTACCCTGGCTGTTTCCGTTTCCCCCAGCCCTCTGCTTTTAACCTGGCTGTTTCCGTTTCCCCCCAGCCCTTTCCTTTTACCCTGGCTGTTTCCGTTTCCCTCCCCAGCCCTTTCTTTTACCCTGGCTGTTTCCGTTTCCCCCCAGCCCTCTACTTTTAACCTGGCTGTTTCCGTTTCCCCCCCAGCCCTTTGCTTTTACCTGGCTGTTTCCGTTTCCCCCCAGCCCTCTGCTTTTAACCTGGCTGTTTCCGTTTCCCCCCCAGCCCTTTCCTTTTACCCTGGCTGTTTCCGTTTCCCTCCCCAGCCCTTTCCTTTTACCATGGCTGTTTCCGTTTCCCCCCCAGCCCTTTGCTTTTACCTGGCTGTTTCCGTTTCCCCCAGCCTTTGCTTTTAACCTGGCTGTTTCCGTTTTCCCCCCAGCCCTTGCTTTTACCCTGGCTGTTTCTGTTTCCCCCCCAGCCCTTTGCTTTTAACCTGGCTGTTTCGTTTCCCCCCAGCCCTTTGCTTTTAACCTGGCTGTTTCCGTTTCCCCCCAGCACTCTGCTTTTAACCTGGCTGTTTCCGTTTTCCCCCCCAGCCCTTTGCTTTTAACCTGGCTGTTTCCGTTTCCCCCCAGCCCTTTCCTTTTACCCTGGCTGTTTCCGTTTCCCCCAGCCCTTTGCTTTTAACCTGGCTGTTTCCGTTCCCCCCAGCCCTTTGCTTTTAACCTGGCTGTTTCCGTTTCCCCCCAGCCCTCTGCTTTTACCCTGGCTGTTTCCGTTTCCCCCCAGCCCTTTGCTTTTACCCTGGCTGTTTCTGTTTCCCCCCAGCCCTTTGCTTTTAACCTGGCTGTTTCCGTTTCCCCCAGCACTCTGCTTTTAACCTGGCTGTTTCCGTTTTCCCCCCCCAGCCCTTTGCTTTTAACCTGGCTGTTTCCGTTTCCCCCCCAGCCCTTTGCTTTTACCCTGGCTGTTTCCGTTTCCCCCCCAGCACTCTGCTTTTAACCTGGCTGTTTCCGTTTCCCCCCAGCCCTTTCTTTTACCCTGGCTGTTTCCGTTTCCCCCCAGCCCTTTGCTTTTACCCTGGCTGTTTCCGTTTCCCCCCCTAGCCCTTTGCTTTTAACCTGGCTGTTTCCGTTTCCCCCCCAGCCCTTTCCTTTTAACCTGGCTGTTTCCTTGAGCGGTTCTCACTTCCCGGCTCGGCACACTGAGCCCGGGGGCGGCGGTGGCCCGGCTCTCTGGAGCGCGCCCGTCGGCGAACCCGCCCGCTGCGCCCGGCGGTGCGTGCAGAGTCCCGCGCGCGCCCCGGGGCTGTTTGATTCGTCATTCACGGCGGCTCGGTCGCCGGTCGCAGGCGGAGCTGGAGGCGCGCGGCTGAAAAACCCCCCCCACACGCTGCTCCTCCGAGCCTCACCTCCCCGCTGCTCTCGCGGGTGGGAGCGCTTTGTTGTCATCACGGCTAGACGTGTTGGGCCCCAGTTATTGTCTGTCTCCACTTAATCAGCGCCGCGATATCTGGAAGGAAAATCTGCTGTCGGGGAGTTTACTGGAGCACTTGCCGAACAATAATTAACAGCCGTTTGGCCGCTCCCATGTGAGCTTATTGTTTGCGCCGCTTAAATAAGTTTTAAAAAGACCACATTACTCTGTTCCACATCGGCTTCCCATAGTTCAGTCTGCCTAAAAAAGTGCCCAGCCCCGCCCCCCACCAGCCCAGTGTGCCCCTTATACCATCCTTTGGCATGGGAGAGGATGGGATGGTCACATGACTTCTTCGAGTGGATTTCAGCAGGATGGGAGAGAAGGAAGCACCTTTCATGTACAGTAAGACCCTTTCAGAGAGGCTGCGAACATGCCAGAAAATGGAGTATTGCACTAAACAGCCTGCCACGCCCACTCTCATCACCTGCCCAGGTGCTCTGCACACCGCTGTCTCCTTAAAGGGGCAGAACATAAAAAAACAGGGGAAAAAATCATCTGTGGATTTGATTGACACATCAGCACATGATGACTCCCCCTGAAGATCAGAGGGAAAACTTCTAGAACGTGTTGGCTCGTTCTGACTCGTCCTTTCTGTCCATTTGAAAAGTTAGATGGGTTGTCAATAATGAAATGCGATTGTGGAGTTCATTATCTCCTTTGGATAATTTGAGGGTGGAATGAACTGGTCTCGGGGAATCAGCTAATCATAGACTTGTTGGCGTTGGGTGACGGAGCCAGCCCTGTGCGGTACAGTGTTAAAGCACTCTAATCTCGTGGAGGTTGATGGGAATCTGAAGGTGATTACTCTCGATGACACTTGCCCCGGGGCGCCAGTGCTTAATAATGATAATGTTTGCCAGAGTCCTGTTCACAGGAATGTGGACTGAATCCTGACATTTATCCAGCAGTAACACAATAGCCACCACCCCTGCCTCTAAAGTGGTATTTTCTCCCTTTCTAATAAACAGCCCCCATCATCAGTCTCAGTCTGGAATAGCCTTCAAGCAGAGCGCCCGAGTCGCTCAAAGTTTTACCTCCTCCTGTTATTAGAGCTCATGAAAGGGCACTACCTTCAGCTGTCAAATACTCAGAACAAAGGCGAGGGCTGAATTACAGTGGTGGGGAGTTTACAGTGCTTTACCATCATGGCTCCGGCATGCGGACAGAGAGACGCAGCCAAGGCAGCGTCTGTGGGAAAGGAGTCCGTTGACTGCGCAGTGCGGAGGGAACCTAGCTGCTGGCTGAAACAAACATGGAGTCTACTGCCTTCCTATTGTCCTAAATGCCATTGCTTAAGCCTCCATGGCAAATGTATCTGGGCAATCTCCGTTGGAAGGGAAGAAGGATACATAAACCTATTGCTCTACATTAAAAATGCAAAGGGGAATCATTTGCAATGCCAAGGGTAGAATAGAGTGTCCTGTCCAAAAAGGAGAGGTTTCATTCTGTTCTTCTTTTTTAAGCTTTTGTTTTAGCTGACATTTAAAGGAACAGTGTTAGAGATAAACGGAGGTCGAACACCCAGTCACATGGCATATTTATTACATTAAAAGCAGTTTCCATTGTTTGCTTTATAAACTATGCATATATACACTCCAAAGGACTGTAACTGAGCCAATATGAAAGGACCTTATGCATCTCAGCCAGATCAGAACTTTTAAAACGGAGGACAATGGAGGGCCTCCGTCTTTAACAGCGGCGCCCCCATTGTTGCCCCTCCCCCAGGCCCCGCTGTCCTTGGGCTGCACATCGCTGTCTGATCTGATTGCACAGCAACAATGGCTAGCCCTGTTTGGGGGGGTGTGATAGCCAGAATCCCGTACAGCGCGCTGTCTGTTCCAGTTCTGGGGCCGGTCATCTCTGTTCGCGTGGGTACGGCACTCGAGAGCGACATAATAATCGCATTACCATCTGTTCTGCAGGTTGGGTTAGGAGAGAGGGAGAGAGAGAAAGAGATAGAGAGAGAGAGAGAGAGAGAGAGAGAGAGCATCAGCCCAGCGAAAAGATGCAGAGCGAGGGGCCTCACAAGCTTTTGTGCTTGAAATGTGTGATGGAGAGGGAGGGGTACCCTGCGGGCCGGATTGAGGGCCCTGTCCCCAGCCCCCTCCCCGCTGCTAATGATCACTGACCCTCCCACTGCACTGGTCCAGAGAGCAGAATGCTGTGTGGCTTCGCAATGAGCAGCCGGAGAGATTATATAAATGGATTTTGCTCTTTATAAATCGGCTGTGCACGCTCCCGTGTTGCTGAAATATTTCAGGGTATGTCGACTTTTATTTCGGGTGAGTTGACACCATGGCCTTGCAGTTAGTGTGTCTGCTTTGCCAAATATAGATTGTGAGTTGAATCCACAGACCAAGCATTTGTAAAACACAGCCCTCTACTATACCTTTTCACCTGACACATGGATAAATTTTTTGGGGGGGCAAGCCTTCTGATAAGCCATTTCTTTAGCTGTGTCGGATGCTAAATCTGTCAGGGTAGTCCACCTTTCAAAAGGACACTATGGTGACTGCTAATACTCTCCAATAAAAACATCTCTAAGGCAATGAGCAGCTCAACCATTGTTTTCAGTTGTTGCTTTTGGAGGTCACAGCATACAGAACAAGTAGGACATGTTTGCATAGCTCCATAATTAACACTGGGTTGACTATAATCACGTGTTTCCATTAGAAGAAAAGTGAGAAGCATGAGTAGGATTGGACAGATCTGATCTGTGCAAGTGTTTGGGTTCAACTCACAGAGATCTTGGCTCGATGAAAATAGTGAAATAAAAGACAAACCACTAAAAGCCGCCACCGCCACCACCCCCCAGCCACCGCCCCCAACCCCACCCCACCCCACCCCACCCCCCTTCCGGACGTTTCCAGAGTGCCACTGTCTCCACTGCAATGATCAGGTTTGCCCTCTGTGGCTGGCTGGCTGTCAGACTGGCAGTGTTTGTGTTCTCTCTCTCTTCCTCTCTTCCTCTCTCTGTCCCCGGTCTCTCCGGAGACCCTGGCACTCGCTGCCTCTGCTTACTCGGGGCTTCGCTGGCTGTAAGGGAACGCTGTTTGTGTCTGTAACTCAATGCGCCACCTAAATTGAAAATAATTAAAAGTGACATGCACATTCCGCGGACGCACACAAATACATACACACACCAAACTGCACCATACAAAAACAGACTCTCAGCACCACAGAATATAAGCTTAACCCCTTCTGAATGGTCCCCTTTTTTTAAACACAAGCCTGAAAATGACATACCTAAAATAAAATGGTTACTATAATTGAACCCTTTTAACTACAGTCATAATCCTGGTGTCCTCTGAAAGGTAACCCCTGGGAGTAGTTTGTTTTCCAAGAATCAGAATTACTCTAAATGTAATCAGGAGCTCAAACACAGTGGAAGTTGAAGGTTGTTTCTCCTCTAAAAGATTTTTTAATGGATACAGCTGCTTGTGGGTGTGCCTGGTGGGGTTAGAAACACAATGGAGCCACAGCCATATCACTGGACAAATCCTGGTTCAAATTATATGACAATACTGCGGTGGCCACGACATCCAAAGCAATGCAACATTATCATAACACAAATACAATTTGGAAAACACATTGACGAATAACAAAACACAAATACAAATATGAGAACACAACAACAAAAAACAAACACAAATACAAAAGCATGAAACAAGAATGCACAACGACAAGAAAATACCATAATAACACAACAAATTGCAAACAACTGCAAATTGTGACGTAACTGGAAATCGAAAACACAATGACATTACAGAAACACGCAGTATTTCAGAAACAAACAATGCTTCGTTTCCTTACGACCAAAATACAGGTGGCACCAGCCAACGTTGGATCGAGAGTAGAGAGTATCCTGGACAGGATTTAGCAAGGTTCTCTTATTCAAAAAATTTCTAGTATGTTTCATTAACAGTACTTCTGTAACAATTACTTCTGGATAAATTGTAGCTTCTGATCTGTAGATCTACGGTCTAAAATTTATCTTATTCAACTAATTGGTCTGTTACATGGTCTAGGACAACCTGTGGTCATAAGTGAACACTTCCGTTGTCGTTTTTCTGAAATGCAGCAAGTCTTTGTCATGCTGTTGTGTTTTTGATTTGCAGTTGGTTCACAATTTAGGTTGCACTGGAATTTGGCATTGTTTTTTTTTTTTTTGTCGTTCGGCTTCAGAGATTTATTTTCTTGTTTCACGCTTTTGCACTTGCATTTGTTTTTTTGTCATCGTGTTTTCATATTTGTATTTGCGTTTTGTTATTTGCTCATGCTTTTTCTGATGTGCATTTGTGTTGCGATAAAGTTGCGTTGCTTTGGATGTCTCAACCACCATACAATGCCACCAGAAATGAGCGCTCTGCACCTGTCTAGGTGGGTTTGTAAAAAGGGCATCTGGTGACTCCGTGAGGACACTTGGTAACCAAATTATATTACTGGTGTTTAGCGGTGTTGCACATGCCCAGTGCTGTGGAGTCAAAGCTGTTTTCACAGTCCTCCTCAGAAATATTCACTTCTTGTGATTTCTTGTGAAGGCCTTCAAATTCTTGTCTTGTGTTTAGTCTTGTGTTTCGACTTAGGCATTGAAAAATAAATTTAGTTGTTAAACAGCAATCTTTTCAAGCATAAAGCCTTGGGAACTTTTCTTGCCAGTCCATAACATTTTCAGTATGTGTACTCAAAAACTTTTCTTTTTTTTTTATGCAGGAGAAACAATATGTGTCCTTTCATGCAAGCCTAACAAAGTATGCATGGTTAGAAACATAATTTCATCGGCTAAAATGCTTTCCAATTGTAACTATAATATCTTGCTACTGGCTGGCTTTGCACTTATACAGCCCAGCTCGAGTCATTGCTGGCACACGGTAGGTCCCATCAACTACACTGAGGGACTGCTCGGCCAGTACTCCTCAGAGAAGCTTGTAGGTAGGCTCATTTTGTTTCAGAGAGTCTATCTGAATCAGAGATAATAACATTCAACCATCCATCCATCCATTGTCTATACCCACTTATTCCTGATTAGGGTCGTGGGGGGTGCTGGAGCCTATCCCAGCGTGCATTCGGCGAGAGGCAGGAATACACCCTGGACAGGTTGGCAGTCTATCACAGAGCACGCACACTAATCCAATAACATTCATATGTAACAATGCTTTTGGCATGTTTATAACAGTGAAACAGACGTACATTCCTCAGGAGAATTTCTAAGTAAACAATGGACATTTTATTGATGCTTCTCTGAGTTAGGGCGCCATAACATAGTTTATAAAACCGTGAGTTTTAACACTTTCAAACAGTATGTCATGTGACCAGAATGATTGGGAATTTGACCATAAAAAACTGAATGAATGCAAATGAACCCACTCTGGCACAAATACAGGCCGGTATGACTTAAGGGGTTAAGCTTGGAGATCCTGTCCAGCTCTGCACTTAGCCTTGTCTATAATGGTTTGTCTATAATGGTTAGCTTAGAAAAGCTTTTCATTTAGCCTTTGAACAGTCTCCAAAAGATTTAAAGTCATGTAAGCACTGTGTGACTGTGGACTCAAATACACACACACAGTTGCACACATCTGCACCATACAGACACAAACACATGTACAATATGCATGCACAAGTACACACACATAGGTGAACACATATGTATCACACACACACACACACACGTGTAACACGCATACACAAATACACACACATAGGTGGAGACATTTGTCTAACATACACACGCATAGACACACATGCTCAACATGGATACACAAATAAACACACATACGTGCACACATATGCACCACACACACACATCAGGGAAAGTAATTTAAAAAATCTAATATAAAAGTAAATTGTACAGCATTGTAAGTCAAAAAAATTTTTTTTGCTTTAAGACCATGCAGACAATGAACTAATCGCAGACACATGAATGCACACAAGCATAAACATACACTCAGACACATTCACATAGGAATACAAATAGTCCAGGATTTCAAAACCATCGCCGAATCACAGATGGCCACGGTTAAGTTTCCTCCATCATGTGGAGAGGGTAGAAATCGTTCCCTATTAACTTCTCTTTCGCAATTGTGTTTCTCACGGTTGCATTCAGCTCAGGGGTCACATAAACAGCACTTATCATTCCCAGTCACAAAGACAGCTCCCATTTTCCTCTTCCCTCTGTCATCAGAGTAGCCGGTACAGTATTGCCCCCCTCCCTTTTTAATAGCCCATTGAGAGAAGGACTCCCTAGTTTTTCAGTCATTTGTGGACTGCATTAGCTTTCCAAGCTGCTCCATTGGTTTCACAGTACATTTCCCTTCAATCATTTAACACGCTATTGAGTCTCAGAGAGAGTTGTCTGCTCGGCCTGGTAATTTGATTTTGAGTGATGTTTGTGTCATTACCGAGCTTCAAAGTCAGCAACAACAACATATTAATAAGACACACTTAACTTCTCCCGTGAACATGTGGCTGAGACAAACCTCCTGTTAAAGGGCTACTCCTATAAATCTGTAAGCAGGGGCCACACACAAGTCACCAATAACGCTCAAAGGCAATATAAAGCCGCTGACTCCCAGCCCAGGTCAGGTTCATGAAAGAGTCATAGGTTCTTTCGATGCAGAGGCAATGTTTTTTTTTTGGTGTTTTTTTTTGCCTTGATTTGCTTACAGTCAGGAAAGTCCTTGAGGGGGTATGCACAGTTAACGATATTAATCTCTTCAGACAGCAGGACCAAGGGATGTCCGAGAGCTATAGACTAAGGACAGCGGGACCTTGAGAGAGTGGCTCTGAGAGCGTGTCACTTTGTGCACGCTGTGCTGCGTCCGACGCCACGCGGACTGGCTGGACTTCTTACCTCACGCATGACACAAAACTCATTAGTCATCAGATCGCATCACATGACATCGCTGAGGTAATTTGTTGAATATGTACGATGCCAATGGACAGATCACGCATAGGTACGTGCTGTAGAAGACAGGGAGAGGGAACGAGAGTAAAAGAGTGAGGGCAAGGCTACAGCGTGGCTTCACTACAGTGCAAAGGAGTGATAAGAGGGCAGAGGAAGTGTTAATGATGGAGGGACAGTGGGACTGCTGATATGGAGAGAGAGGAGTCTGTGAAACGATGCGCTCGTGTGAGGCTTGTTCTCAGGCCTGGGAAGGCTGCCAGTGAAGCAGCAGTGTGTGTCCACTGGGCAGCTAGGCCCTGCAGTTTCAGTTATTACAGGTAAGCCCACTGTTTACCTGCCTCTGCGAGGGCAGTCACCCCCATCTGTGCTCCCGTTGCATGAATCTGACACCTGCAATTACCACATGATAGATCAGAGCCCTCTCTCTGCCACTGCACAGCACAGCGTTCACCGCGCCTAGTCATTATAACTGCATATATACGTATTTGGACAGTGACAAATTTTTGTTGTTTTGGCTGTACTCCAACTCATTGGATCAAAGCTGACAGTCTGCACTTTAACCTCACACTCATTGTTGGAACATAGAGCCAAACTAACAAAAAAAATGTCTATACACAGCAATTTGAATTCCTTATTAATTCCTTCCTAATTTCATGAATTTCATAAACGCGTGGGCAGGCTTTGGCTAATAATGTTTTTTTCTGCCTTCTAGCAAATCCAGGTTTATTCAGTTGACAAGAATGAATCAGTTGCGAGCGGTTCAGTGCAGAGGTTCTCTTAAAAAAATCGTCTTGGTTTTGTTCACTTAATCACAGCCATCCACAGTGGAGAATTTTATTGATGCACTTCAGCTTCTCCCTGCTTCTCCAAGTCAGCGTTACACTGTTGTCAGGTGCAACAGTCTTAATGGTCTCTATGGAGACAGGGTGCACTTGGGCTAAATGAAGGAGGTGGTATTTGCGGGCGGCTCTGGATCGAAAGTTGCAGTCTCTCTCAGAAAAGGGCCCGTTCTCTGAGTAGGGAAAGACTCCGCGCACAGCTGCACTTAGCAGAGCGCGTGGGGACTTCCGCAAGCACGTGAGGAAACACAACGGTCCCAGAAGAGAAGGGAGAATTATGCCAGGAGCACGATGAAAGCAATCAGGGCTCAGAATACACAACTGCCAAGCAGAGGGAAGATAAACAAGGCGGGGGTGCGTCCTCCTGCGACGAGCTGACAGATGCGGAAGAGCAGTACATCCCCCAAAAAAGTCATGAATATGCAAATGAGCTGTTCATTATGTGAGCGTGTAAACGAGATGTGGCGCGAAAGGCGACACAAACGGTGCCGGGGTTTGTGGTTCTGGTCCCCATACAGGGCTGCTGTAGATAGCCCTGACACACAAAAAACGCACAACTCAACAACAGTGATCCTCACCACTCACCTTACTTGCCTGTATTCTGTTGAAATACAAGCTTAGAAAAGCCCTGTCTGATGTGTGTTCTTGTTCCTGGTCTGTACCTTGAACTCAGTCATCATGAGGCCATCTCACTCAAATTCACTTTCAGCACCTGGATGGGCAGGTCATGTAACAGCCGCAATTGCTATACCCAAAATACCTCTGTGGGCTCTTTTTGTTTGAAATACAACTCCAATGACAGCCATGCCCCACAATAATAGTTTTTTATTATTATTTTGGGAGGTATTAATAAATGGCATTTGATTCTAGTGTATAAATTCCACATTAATTAATTGTTAATAAAATAATTATTAACCATAGCGGTTGACCAAATTGTATGGTGTTTGATATTATTTTGTAAATTAATTTGCGAAAGACAATACTGAGTTAATGGATGCTCCTCTTGTAACGGAGGGCATGTAGAAATATAAGTAACAGAGCATCATGGGAGAGGGGACATTGAGGACATAAGTGGCACTGATTGTCAGATTATCTCTGTACTCCCAATGACATCGTCACGGCAACAGCATGCCCCGTTCTGACCCCTGGAGAGACGGCTATTGACTTGTCTATAAAGTGGCCCTCCACATGGACAGAGCTGCCATTTACTGAGTGCATCAATCTGTGTTTCCCAAACACTCAAGCTAAATGGGAAGTATAATAACCTCCACCCGGAAAACCTAGGCACCTAACACAGCAAGGCGGCAGCTGCGCGCCATGGATCTCTTCCAAGTGCATAATCCTGCTGACAGGCACACCGTGATGAGGAAACTCTTACTGCGATTACATTTAGAGTGTCATGCCAAGCCATACCTTTGCTTTGCTCTACAGGATCTTATAAAAATAGCCCCTTCTGGCTGTTCTTCATAAGTGGGTCAGTGGATTCAACATAATGAGTGCCCCCCCTGTCATGTTCAGCCGGTGCACTTTCCCTGTGAATATATTCCTTGTTCCAGCTGAAAAGCTGCCACCTCCCCTCCACACAGACCAGCAGCATCCAGCTCCCACCAGGTCCACCAATACACTAAGAGGCTCTTGGAGGAGGTCCTCAACTCCTGCAGGGCACACTGGCAGGGTGCAGAGTTCTGGATGTATTGATTCTTCAGCTTTTTTTTAGAAGGGTAAAGTCAAAAGCAAGCAGCTGCAAGCAAAGCTAGCACTGGGAAGATCTTTTTTTTTAAATAAAGGGGTGAGTCTGAAGCGCTTGTGAAATTATTTTTCTGTGAAGTGCTGGCCCTAATCAGTGAAGGTAGCTGAGAGTTATTGAATTGGTCTAACCTGCTTTGTTGAACTACAGGCTCCTGTGAGGCTGATTTGGCTGGCAGGTTGACTCCATCTCAAACCCCAACGCCACCCCCCGTTCTCTTGCTCTTGTTACTATTTTTACTGTCTTAACAAGGTTTGAGCTCGGCGCATCAGAGAGCTGCAGATGTGCTCAGGAGGAGCACTCCGGAAAAATCGATGGTGTTCAGGTGGGTGGGGTGGAGCAGAAGTACAGAGGGCGGGGAGCCCGGCCCCTGGAGAGTGCGAGGGGGCCCCCAGAATTGCGGCCGCGGCAGAGGTCAGACACCCCTGCGCTGCGGAGAGATGAAGAGTCACAGGTGGCCAGCCATGCCTCTGAACAGCTCCGCTCCTGTGGAGAAGAGTACATGGACAATACAGGGTTTTGAAAGATTTATAGTTTCGCACATTTACTAGGAGGAAGGTAATGGAACCCCTATTGTACTAGAATATTCTCTCAGTAATACAATCCAGTGCAAGGGGGGCACGGGGTGGGGGAGGGGGGGGGGGTCATTAAAGCAGTCATTAGCAAAACCGGAAATGTTGAAAAGAAAAAATGGACACAAAGTATAACTTTTATATTCTAAGCTATTACTCCCATCAGCATGGGAGATAAAGGTCTGCCTGGATATATTTAAAATGATCAATTATTCAGTGGTTCAGTAAATGAACACAGGCTACTCTTGCTCCATAAATGGTCAGTCCCGGAGCAGAGGGTGAAAAAGAAATGACAGACACACGAGGGGAAAAAAAAACGGATGTCAGGCAGAGGGATATAAATATTAATGGGTGTACAGAGATCCACGTGTGTGACAGATGAGAAAGAGCCCTTATGAAATCACAGGTCAAGGTGACTGACAGGACAGTCATGGAATATGACTTCAATCTTCCCATCACTGGATAATCTAATATCTATAGGACTGTTCGAGTCCTTGGGGAAGGCGCAAACTACAACCTTAAAATAATTATTTGGTGGCTTAGGTCTGAATGAAACGTAATCTCACCTCTCAGGCGATGTTGAACACACCTGTGTCCCGTGTCAGGTTTCTGCGGCGTACACCTGTGAATACACAGACCACAGCAGCCACATTTCCACGTGAATTCACACATAGAACATCTGCGCCCGTTCCCCCGCAGCTCCACGTACCTGTTTTTGTGTCCCGGAGGGGAGTTGCAGTGGAAAGGCACTAGCTGTACAGGCCCCCAGAGGTTACAGACCTGCGAGTGCCTGTTCCCCCAATGCTGAACATCACAAAACAATGAAGGGAGGAGTCACCCCCAGGTCATTGATTATGCCCCTGCCTCTGTAGCTCGTAACACGTTCCAACTGATGTATGGAATTATGGGACTGCTATGAAGCGCGAATCGATGGTCTGATTGCGCGGGATTACGTTGTCATAGGTATGGCTACTGTAAAACTCCGCCCATATCAGTTTGTCATGCACATAAATAGTCCAGCTTTCTGTAGCACAGCTGCTCTGCCCACGCTACTGTGGAGAAGGAACAGAGGTCAGCGTCTCGATCCTGTAACAGGAGCACTAAACGTTCTTTGAATGCCATTATTTTTCTTTTCTTTTATTACCGAACAATGCTGCTTGAGGCAGGGGTTCCGATGTAGAGCCTGACTTCACAAAACGAATCTCTTGAGAAAAGAGATGTACAGTTGTTATTTCATTTGCAGTGGGAACTGCTTGTGCTGCTGTTTTTCAGGAATGGTTTTGCAGCGACTCATGTGAATGAGTAAATTAAAGCTGATATAATTGATCGTTTACTCCTTCAGTAGAGCAAATGCACAGAGACTGTGATGTTCCTCTTAGTTTCCTCCTCTAGAGGGAGCGTGTGAAAGCCTGCCCTCCTTATTGTGGACAAGACTGGTCATGTCACCTCGACTTCATCCTTGCCCCTTGTCTCTCCTGAGACCACATGGTCAAACGGTCAATGAGCTTATGGTCGGGTGTGACCGCATGACTGCAGTAGCAGTGTGCTGCCTATCGCCCTGCAGCTGTAACTGAAGGAGATGGAAACAGCGGGACTCCAATGACCTTTATTCTTAAGAGAAGAAATACGTCAGGAACTTTGACTTCAGCAGCCGTATGTGTAACCAAGGACTAATTCACTGTTAGCATCACTGTACCCCATGACAGGTTTTTTAGAAATGAAAAACATGACAGGCATTATTTTGCAAGCTTGCTATCTGATTACTCCACTTATATTTTATTAAAATATTCTGTGTCAGACAGACTCTACACAGCTACTGTCACCCTCTATTCACTGGCAGTCTCGTGGTTATGAAAAACAAAGAATATCAAAAGCAAGAAACAGCTGCCTGAAGCTGAACAAAACAAGCATCAAGACTGTCATGAACAAGCCCAACATTTGAATGTCCAGATGGTGTTTATAACAAAGGAGAAGGCTGCGTGTTCTGGATCAACGTTTAATTACTGTGCACTAAACAATTATCTTTGTTACAAATACAAAACACTGATGTGTTGCAAGGGCATTTAACTGAATGATGCACGGCATCGAACAATTAACTGGAGCCCCTGTGCAGACGGAAAGGTCTGATCAACATTCGACACAAGGATCAGATATGTCTGTGAGTTAAACGTAAAGCTCATCACAGACTCAACACCAGAGAAAGCAAAAAGGCCAGTGAGGCCCATGATTCCCTGTTTTATTCTCCTCAATCCTGAAAAACTTCTTGTCTCCTTTGATTACCAGGCTACAAGAGAAAGAGGTCAATAATTGTCACTGTTTGTAGTGCTGGAGCAGTAGAGGTGTTGCACTAGAATGCACTAATTTAACACAGCTTTATGCTCACACGCCCTTTCAGAAAAATAAGAGCTCGGAAAATCCCAAACACAGAAATCGAGCTCTTATATCAAGCGGTTGTCATGTTCAGTTATCCCTCGTTCCATTCAGAAGGTGCCCTTATCCACGGCAGAGAGAGAATTAAAAAGGATGGAAAAGGACAGAGCCATACCATCAGGGCGATTCTTTGATATCTCCTCTCAAGCACAAGATATGGGTAAGATATGATTCTGTATTTTAGGAATTGCAAGGGCGCCAAGTGATTGTCCATTTTGATAAGGTTTACTTGCCTTATTTTGTGTTCTTGTTATTGTCTGTCCGGACATAAAATGCAGTTATTTTGCCAGAAGACATTTAAACTGGGTTTAAATACTTTAAAGCTTAACCAATTTAATTTCAAGCGATATAGATTACATTCTATAAGTGAATCAAGCAATAAATAAATAAATAAATAAATAAATAAAATACCGTATCTACTTTGATTAAAAAGCCAGCTTTTGAAGGTGAAAGACTGCTACTGTGCACTCATGTTTCCAGTAGTTTTATATTGCGTATTTGCTTACAGTGCTCTTACCTATAATGCCATAATTTTACCAGGTGTTTGGGCATGGTCTTCCCCTCAGCCTTCTCACTTAGAGCTAATGGAGCACATAGGCTAACACTTCCTCTCTTTTGAGTAATTACTGTAGTATTGGGAGGACATGGCATTTCCTTTCAGGTTTGCTTTATGCATAGAATCTACACATTTTGAGAAGCATGGATTTCGTAGACTTTGGTTTTTTTCTTCAGTCACCTTTTTTATTTTGTGTTCCGTTTGAATTGAGTCTACAAATCTGTACTTTTTACATACTAATATTTACCTCTGCTCCACCATTTATTTTTGGTGTCCTTGTGGTGCTAAAAAACTGGTTTCATTGTATCATCATAATAAAGTTTATTTATATGCGGCAGGAATTTGATAAGTTGCATATTGGTGCAAGCATTACGATCATAAAGATCAAATCCACAACTGGATTTTACCTCATTTTGAAATATGCTTTGGATTTTTATTGTCTCCCTGAATAATAGATCCAGATGGGAGAATGGGTTGTATGAAAAATGTGGGTGAATTGGCTCTTGTCTCTGTTAATATTTTTCATGTGTTTGCATGTTTTCTGAGGGGTTAGCAGTCGATAGTTACAGTACTATAAGATGAGACATCTTATATTATGGTTATCATGGTTCAACCATCTCTACCGTTTCTCCTCCAACATGAGGGTTAAAAACAAAGATTATTTTAAAAAAATTATGATTAAATGTAAAATGAAAACACATAAGCTGAATATTCAGGCCTTTGTTTTGAGAACCAGTAGTCATATGCCTACTGATAATGTCACACAGGCATTATCTCTGACCAAATTTCTTCTATTTGTTGATTTAAACCCTAGGCTCTATGCAGACAAGCACATTTTCAAGGGCAATGCGGCTAATCCACATCATCGGAATGCATTTGGCTTTATCTTTAAATAGTGGGCTAATCTTATACAGAAAAAAATTTGGTGCCGACAAAAGCAGCCTGTGGTAGAAGAGCTTAAGGCTGCACCAGTCCCACCCCTCACCCCTTCCAAGCGCTCCTCAGCAGACGTCCAGCACTGGGAGCGTTGCTGAGGGCGCCCTGGTCAGAAGCGAACTGTCTCCACGCGCGACGGGAATGACTGACGCAGGGGTCGGCTCTAATTAAATTCATCATTTACAACCCAGGGGACGGGGAGTCTCGGTGAACGTCCCAGTGCACAATGCTGTGGGGAATAATGCAGCTGCTCAATGAGAGCTGATGTGTAGTTTCTGCCACAGGAACGCTCTCATTCTCTCTGTCCTTCACTAAATATTCATGTTTACATAATATACAAATATCCCTGGTATGTCTAAGGCTGGGGTATTTTGAATTTGAAAGCCTCATTCTCTATGCTGGGCTCGGAGGCTTATTGGTGTGAGGCTGACCCTGTAACAAGGCCTGTTCATCCACACAAATATTCACCTTGTTATCGAACCAGCGCAGTAATCTAGATCTCAACAAAAAAAACGTTTTCAACGTACAAAAATTCCAAGTTACTCACGCATATAAAGCACTCTCTATAAGACATTACTTAAAAATATAGGCCTGCCATTAAAAGGATTGATATCAAAATGTGGCCAAGTTACAACAAACAGTATTGGCTATCTTAGCTCAAATTAGACAAGCTCTCTTCCAAGCAATGCTGCCCAATGTTTCCTAAATTATTTAATGTAACATGGCCCTGTGTTTTTTCATTTTACCATCTGAAGAGAATGTGGTCATTTCAACTTTATGTGTCACAAAAAAAGTGTAAACTCCCAATAATTTATAGTGGAAATAAATTCAGGTGAAATTCTGTGATAAAATCCATATGGCTCTCTTTTTGTGATTTTTCCTAAACGTATATATTGAACATTCTGATATAATTTGAACATCAATATTGCATAAGGAAATAAAATTATAAACACTTATCTTAATTACTTAAATGGCCATGAACAGTGAAATTGACTATCATTTATCTTGCCTATACGCTTGATAATTTTGATCATTTTGTGATGTTGTAGTGAAATGACTCCAATAGTACCCAGCTCCAGCCCTGCAGAACAAGCCTCTGGCTGGGCGAAGCCTGCAGTAGTAGCCCAAAGTTTTAGCGCCTACCTACATTACATTACAGGCATTTAGCAGATGCTCTCATCCAGAGCGACTTACACAACTTTTACATAGCATTTACATAGCATCTATTTATACAGCTGGATATTTACATAGCATTTACATAGCATCCATTTATACAGCTGGATACCATACTATGTGTTATAGTCATGTAGCAGTCTGAGTCATGAATTGGGTTGGGTACCGAAACCCAGTAGAACTATGGCACCGGTTCCCATAAGACCGGTAGCCAATCTACTGGACCGAATCGCAGCACAGATTTCATTGCTTCACTTCAGTGCCATCCTCACTAACGTTAAACTCACTCTGTTGACTGGCAATTACTGCCAATTGTTTACTTAGCAAGCAAGCTAGCTTCCACACAAAACAAAGATGGCAACCACACAGTTTAAAAAAAATGCGTTCTGTTGGCTGAAATAGCATCACAAGCTCTTCCTTATATGACCATTTTGACTGTGTATCAAACTCTTAGTGACTCAAAACTATTCTGTATCGGTTCATACCTCATAAAGCACGGACGTTGTCTTTCAGTGGGTAAAAACTCTCAGTTGTACAACACGTGTTTTATGAACTGCGCATTGCAGTTTGACAAGTAAATTGGGTTTGCATTCACACACTCACACCGTTACTACCTTGGCACCTGCCTCCCCTGCAACCTTCCACATACCATATACGGTATACTGCACATCAAATGAAAGCTTATCAAATGAGCAATAATGAATTGTTTTCTGAGCAGTTGACCCTATCTAATTTAATCTGAGAGTTTGAAGGTGGGTTCAGCACATTGTGTACAACCAGTGAAGGAAAATAGCATACTCTGATTTTTTTTTAATTATACCTGGTTCCTAATGTTCAGAGATGGATGGTGTTAAAGTCTTCAAAAATAATTGATACCAACGGGGTCAGTTTAAAAAATATTGTGGGAAATCTTACATTTTTTTAATACAGAAATACAGTTTCATTTCCTTTTATCCTCTCAAACGAATTTTGATCCTTTGCTTTGTTCAAGAAATCAGGAAACAATATATGAGACCTTAATCTCACCATTTGAACCTAGCCAAGTGTTGATGCATTGTTTGCATTTATATTTCTCCAAATCCATTAATTACACACAGAACTTTAATCAATACTTAAACAGTTTTGAATATAATGGATGTCTCAAAAGAGACTCGACAGAATAAAATCACAGACTTCTTGTGTAGAAGGGTGGTTCATGACAAACAATGAAAAATAAGATTTTCTAAGAAAGCCAATAGGATCAATTGTTACTGAGCGGCTGGTCCTTTTTGAAAGTCTGCTCACCCAGGGAAAGCCAATGAAGTAGACATAGACAATTCAGCCTAGCCAGACAGTAACAGGGCCCATGGTGACGTGGCATGCTGGGAAAGAAATACTTGAATACTGCAGAATGGTGCAAAGAATTCTAAAAATAAATCCCAATGGAAATTGGGCAACACAACATACAGTAAGACATTGTAATACAGCACTGTCGGTTTGTGCCCCAGGTATTTACATGAGTCTTCTAAAATTCACTCTTATTCTCTGCATCGCTTATTTGCATACAACATGACTAGGTAACAGTTCAAATTGTAATGAGAAATTATCTGAAATTACACAGTTCCAGATTGCACTGTCTATGCTGTCACTGAGTCCCTGTCTGTCACCCATGTGCAATGAGTAATTCCCTCACACAACCGAACTGAAGAAATTAAGACTCAGCTCAGCACGTATAATCTCAAATCCATGGCCAGTTGTATTAGATGTGATCAGTCTAAAATGAGCATTTTCCTCGTCTGGATATGGCAGCCTGAACAAAACCGAGCGCAAGCTCATGAACGTTGATCCGTTAGGCAGATCACTATAATTCCACGGGAAAATTGTGTAAAAAAAATCTTTTTTGATTTAACTATGGACTGACCACTGATGATGCCCGATTTACTGTAGTGGGCCTAAGAAAAAATTACATTGAAGCAGCTTTATCTGCTTGTTTTCACTTGTTATCTTTCAATCAGTTGTAAAGGCACTGGCTACTATGGACATCGACTCTGCAACACTTTACAGACGTTCTGTATTATATGAACACTTCTAATGTAAACACAATTTGAAAAGGAGATTTCATGGTTTTCTGCGTAAGGAAATTAAGGGGAGAATCAAATTTTAATGTGCGCTATTTCACCACACGGGGGCTCTGTGATTTCTCTTCCAGCCTCTCTCCTCCTTGCTAACCCTCGCCAGCCACCACCTCCACGATCACCCCCTCCTCTCGCAACGCAGAGCCACAAAGCCCACTGTCTGCACCTCTCAGCCTCAGTGTGAAGATGGTTGGCGGTTCGTGCGCTCGCAGGTTGGCTCGCCGCTCACGGTCTGCCTTGATCGCAGCTCTTACTGTATTACTGGTGCAGACACTCATAGTATGGAACTTCAGTAGCCTGGACTCGGGGGAAGAAAGGGAAAACGGCGGCTCCAACATCAGAGACAAGAGAGACAGGATCGGTGGCAACAAAGCCGGCAGCGAGTATCTGAAAAGCGGGTTTCAAGAGCAACATCTTCAGCCTCACCTCGGAAAGGGAACCGTTCGACATAAACAACAACCGGTAAGGCAGCAACATTAGCTACTGTATACCTCAGTCCTTCTGCGCAAGGTATTTCAAATAGTGTGGGGGCCTGTGTGATTAACAGAGGACGCTGACATAGGTTTCATTGAATCTTCTTTGCCCTCGTCGTTTTTGGTGCATCTCATTCCCCTGATTGAATGAATCAATGGTCGTGGCTAGCTTGGTATCTTTCAGTTAAAACCATTGCCCGTTTTCAATTTACAACACGAAACATTTATCTCCTAACCCGCGAAGGTGGGAAGAGCTAGCTCGCTTGCCGACTAACGATGCGCTGTTACATTGGATGCGTTGTTACAACTGAAACAATTTCACTATTCATTCTTGATATGACTGCAATTGATGTGCGTTTGAATACATGAATTTTAATATTGCGTTTGAATCGTTCGAGAAACAAATTTAATTTTTGTTTATTACCATTAGCGAAGAAACAGAATGAAGAAATGGCTTAAATCCACACATGTATGTGTCACTGACATATAAAAATGTATAAATTATATACATATCAAGATAAATCTCCAAGGTAGGCAGGATGACATTATCTGTTATTTGAAAGTTCCGTTTGTCCAATAAGCTTTCCAACATTTATGTGATATGCGGTTAGATGCTATTATGGGTCAGATGGCATTGCAATATATGCACTGTTTCTCTGTATAATAAATACAATATTTAATTGTTATTTAATGACCATTTTCGAAACGAGTCCTCTTCTACACGGGGAGCCGATCAAACTGAAAGAGGGAACTTTATTGCTAGTTTATTCAGAAGCCCGTGGCTATGGTCTACTTATGCGGATTTGCTTCAGAGGAGACCGAATGCTGAAGTGGAAAAGCCACGTATACTAGGGCTTAGTAGACTATATGGACAATAATGTTATAGAAACGGGTCTTCAATAAACGGCGGTTCTTTTTTAAACCTTATTTGTTATTTATTTCATGAACCCTTGTCTGAGAAAATCGGCGTTTTAACGAATTGCACAATACCGTAATTTTTGGCACACATAAATGTGTTTAGGGTTTTAAGGGGAAAGTCCGTAAAACATTTTATACCATCGATTATTCTGGCTAACGTAACGGTTTAGAAATTACAGGTTTGAGCCTTGGCTGAGTCATTTGAAAATGCCCAGGAGCATGCTTTGATAAAACACTATTGGATTTGCCTTGCCAGACGTAGGGTGGGTTTAAGTCACTGTCAGCCTCTAGTTACTGCTACATTATCTCCTCGCAGCAATGTGCCTGGTGCCCACAGGCTACCGCTTACCATCAGCGAGTGATATGTCTCTCCTCTGGCTGGCACTAGCTCTCCTGTAGTACTGTGGTGTAATATTGTCGTATTATTCACTGCAGTTCATTGAACTTAACTGCAGTTTTCCTTGTCTGGGTCATGGTGGCCTAGCAGTGATAGTTGGTGATTCCAAATTGTGGTGAAAAAAAAAAAATGCAGCGGTAAAATATAATGTGTTTAGGTGGGGTTTGGCTTCTTCTGTCTTGTCAAAGACTTGTACAGTTTGGTGTGAGACAGGCACGTCTCATTTCGATGTCAAACAGGGAAAAAAAAATTAGTTTTTATTCCCTGTTATTTAGCCATGAGAATTGTTAAGTCTGTATTTCACTCATACCTTGCACATTCACATCAGACTGGTTCTGAAGGAGCTTCTTGTTGAGGCTGCAGCATTGCGCTCAATCTGCTATTTACCATTTCTGTATATATTTATCTGTCTAGTACTAACTGTCCTTAAGGAGCCTCGCTTGAACAATGGCCGCATTGCCATCATAGCGTGGCCTTTTAGCAGTAAAAGCACACGTTTCACGCACCGCCCCGGTCATGGGACCAGCCTAGGACGTAGGATAAAGGGAGACACGATACTCCAGCAATGTCACTGGAATGATGTTTGTGATTTGAACTGTCAAATTAGCCTGTCTGAATGTGTGTTCTCTGCCTGTAGTTCTTTGCCGGCGGGGCCGGTGGGATAATTCGGGAAGGTTCCTGGGAGTAAGGCGGGCGGACAAACGGATAAGATCCGAAAGCTGCTGTCGCGAGCGCTGGGGCGGGCCTGCGATTCCGGGTTTGGTCAGGGGTTTGTTTCACTCGGGTACGGGGTCAGAACTCAGCGGTGACTGACAGACAGCCCTCGATGTGTTCCTTCTGTTCGCAGCAGGACAACAGTGGCTCCTGGAGATTCGCTTTTCAGAAAATGACACATCAGATCCTGTGACCTTTCCCCAAGGCTCGCATGAGTTTTAATGCGCGCGCTGTGCAGCGTCCTCGCGTTCGTGATGCCGTCCGGCCCCCCTCTCCGTCTCTCGCTGGCCGTGCGGGTCTGCGGGAGGTTTCTGTGGCGTGCCGGTGTGCGAACCGGGGCCCCTGCAGCTACGCCATTACTTCGGCTTTGTTTTCTCTCCCGTTTTTTTATTTTAGCGATGCTGGAAGGTGCGCGAGGCGATCGGTCTGAGCCGTAGAGCCGGCGGGTGCACGCGTGATGTAACTGAAGACGCGGGGGTTAGGAGGAGGAAGGGAGGCGAGGAAAAGAACAGCTAACTGACGCTGAGAACATCGGCTTCCCGAGGACCTCGGAGGCGGGGGCCCGGGGCAGCGTTTTAAACAGGACAGAGCAAACGGAGAGACAGATTAACGGCACCTTAAGTGTCACCGCTGTTTGACCTCACCCTTTTCACATGGTTCTCTTTGAAGCGTGCCCTGAGGTGTCGTCTTCCTTCTACCTGCGTTCGTCTGAATGCACCTCCTGTCTGTCCTGGCTTTCTGAACATGTCAGACAGCGCGTGTGGGGAAATGTCATCGTCACCCATGTTCTGAAATCATTAGCTACCGCAACGCGTGCCGAAACTGAAAATAAAATCGCGGTTTATGAAGGGAAGTGAGAGATCTGGGCTTTTCGGGGGGAAATGCCGTAGCGTTGGTGTCCGTGCGCCCCGCTCTTAAAATCCCGTCGCGCCCTCGGCCTCGTCGCGCCCTCTCCAGTCGGGCTGCGACCGAGCGAGCCCGGAAAGCGCCTTCGCGTCCCCCCGCGGCCCTCCGTCATTGAAATGGCCGAAACGCCGTGCCTCTCTGCGGCTCTTGATAAGGACGCCTATCGCTCTGTTGTGGCTGGGAGGCTCGCCGCCGCGCCGCCCGCCCGTCACTCTGAGAGGAGCCGGAGCCGCGCGGCGGCGCCGGAGCTGGAGCTGGCGCTGGCGCCGGAGGCCGCTCCTCCACAGCTGTTCCTCTACCTGGCTGCTGAATTCTGGGAGGAGGGACTCCGCGCAGAGCCCCCCTGTTCCCCTGGGTGTTCGCTGCTGGGCTAATTGTCAGTGTTTTGCAGAGGCATTTTTTCCCCCCTTGCGTAACAAGCCATAAAAACGGCGGACGCCAGCTGCCGCGCGGGGAGCTTCGGTCGCCCGTCCCGTGAGTTTGGGTCTGGCTGGGACCGCGTTCTCTCCGGCGGCAGAACTAGAGGTTTTCTCTGATTTGGTCTCCAAATTTAGCCATTCCTTGATATCTCCCAGCATGTGAAATACTGATATGAATGGAGCCAAAAGCAAAGCTAGCACCCAGAAAGTTAGCCACGTTTGTCAGACTGTTGTACAGGTTTGGGTGAGGTGGGGAATATTCTGCCATCACGGTACTTTCTTACTTACTTACATTCTCCCACTCAATACACTCCTATTGCCAAGGCGATGATGTATATGTCCCAGTGTAGATGGGGCTTACATTTTCCCATGAAATTCAGGATTTGGTGAGTCATGGCTGCCCATGCATAGCCACTGAGTCAGTATGTGCTAGAAAATCTCTGTGAGGATCTGATGCTACGTGCATGTCTGAAGCAGTGTTACCTTTCCATTACTCATACGTCTTTTATCATGTGACTCCTGTCCTAGCGGGGAACCAGGCGTCATGGTTGTTTTGCAACAACTGTCCTCTGTGGCCAAGGAAGTTAACGTATCTCGCTCACCCCGATCCTGTGCCTGTCTGCATGATGACAACATGCTGGTCAGAGTCTTAATACACACAAGGGTTCTACAGTCATTCATTATGTGATGTGGAATATGACTGTTGGTTCTGAATCAGTCTGTCAGTATCAGTCTTTTTGCTGGTGGTGCTGTGTGTGTGTGAGCATGGGTAAGAGAGAGAGCGTGTGAGCACATGTGCATGCATGTGTGCACATGCATATGTGTGTGCGTGTGCGTGTGCGCATGTTTGTGTGTGCATGTCTGTGCATGCATGTGTGAGTGTGCATGCGTGTGTGCATGTGTGTGTGTGAATGTGCATGCGTGTGTGTGTGTGTGTGTGTGTGTGTGCATGTTTGTGTGTGCGTGTGTGTGTGTGTGCATGTGTGTGCATGTGCATGCGAGTGTGTGTGTGTGTGCGTGTCTGCGCATGCGTGTTTATGTGTTAATGGTGGCGGGGCATGTGGAGGGGAGCTGTGTAGGGCCGTGAGGAGCGATGGTGTAGTGATGATGAGGAACATTTTCCCGGCGGTGCTCCTTGCGCTGGCCTCCCCCTGTGTCAGCGTCCTACTGAGCCCCCCCATGTGAGCGTCCCGCGGGCCCGTGCTCCTCTGACAGCGGGGTGATTCATGCCACTCTGATCTGTGTGCTGACTCACACAGTCTGCCCCAGGCCTGGGGGGCAGGGTCACTGCCGCCTGCGCCCACATGTGTGCAGCTGTGCGCCACCGTGTGTGTGTGTGTCTGTGTGTGTATGTGTGTGTGTGTGTGACTGTGTGTGTGTGTGTGTGTGTGTGTGTGTGTGTGTGTGTGTGTGTGTGTGTGTGTGTGACTGTGTGACTGTGTGTGTGTGTGTGTGTGTGTGTGTGTGTGTGTGTGTGTGTGTGTGCATGCGTGCGCAGCTGTGCATCGCTGTCTGTGTGTGTGTCTGTATGTGCAGCTTTATACTGCGTGTGTGTGTGTGTGTGCAGCTGTATACTGTGCATGTGTATGACTGTATACTGTGAGTGTGTGTGTGTTTGTGTGAGTGCACGCGCGCTTGCGTGTGTGTTCAGCTCTCTGCTGTGTGAGAGAGCGTGTGATTAGCCGATGCCTGTCTGCTCTCACCCTGTCGGGTGTCAGCCGGTGGAACCAAGAAGACTGATAAGAATGAGTTGACCTAACTTGCTTTTTTTCGGAGGGAAAAAATAAGATTAAAGGCTGTGTCCGTGGCAAATGCTGATTTGTAGTTACTGCAGTTTTTTTCCCCTAAAACTCATAAGGAGGAAATTGAACTCTTCCATCTTGCTTCGGCTGCCAGGATAATGCGATAAATAACCGGCGTGTATTGATTTGTTTCTCTGTGTAAAAAATCACATAACATTATTTTCCCCGTGTAGCTGGTAGCCTTGTGCTCATGCATGATAAACCCCTCCATGGCGAATGGCTTCCTGATGGAGTGCTCGGCGCGCGCTCTCCTTTGGGGAGGTCCCCGCGTAACCGCCGGTTCGATCGGACGTTTGATCCCTCCGCTCGGCGCGGGGCTTTCCCGTGCCGTCGGCGCGCTGAACGGAGCGCGCGCGTTTTCCACGCCGCTCCGCGCCGCACGCGGGCGCTCGTGACCGTCTGCTGCGGAGCTGGCTGTCGGCGGCACGCCCCGGCGCCGTGTTTCACCGCGTGCGGAGCGCGCTGCTGTGCGCCGACAGCCTGGCGTCGCTCGGTGGGTCCCGGGCGTCCCTCGCGCTTGACGTGGGGTCGCCCGCAGGTCTGATGAACACCGCCGCTCAAACGCCATTAGCCTGCGCTCATTTGTCTTCTTTTTGTGGGGGGGGGGAGTAACGAGGTAAGGGTAAACATTTGCGCTCCTGAAGGCGCTCATTTGTGTAGACCTTCAAAGTGAAAGTGACCGTGGGTGGGATTCTATTAGCATTCGTCCTTAACTTTGACCTACCGTTCAAAGCAAGATGGTGGCTCCTCCTGTTTTACGCACTCTTCCTGTGCGTGGACGGGCCCCACGGTTCAGCACAGAATCCTGACTGCGCTGAACTGATGTCGGTGCTAGCTGAGCGGGCGCCGGTGGTCTGCTTGCTGAAGCTGCACATGATGTGTCTTCCTCTGACTCACGTGTGTGCAAGCCTGGCATGTGAGCTGCGGTGTGAAAAGAAGCAGCTGGTGACATCACATGCCTCAGAGGAGAGCGCACGCTTGTCTGCACTCTGACATCTGCTGTGGAGGTAGCAGCATTAGCATGGCTGTACAGAACAGGTCAATTCAAACTGAGGAGAAAGTGTTGTGTTTATAAGATAAGATAAGATAAGATAATAGCATAATAGCACACAATAGGACAGCACAATTGCACATTGCCCATTATACATACATTTAAGACAGGTACCTACAATACATACAACACATACATACATTATATACATAATAATACACAATGTATGTATGTGCTGTATGTATTGTTCATGGTTATTTTACAGTTGTTAAGAGGTTAATTAATTAACATTCCCTTTCAGTTGGCAGCGTTGTTTTGTGAATTACATGGCATTGTATCGTTATTCACTAATTAAAATGACTAGTGTTGTAGGTTATTTTAGGTAAGATAAAAGTCAAGCATATCTTAAATTTAATGTTTTCTTTTCTCAGTTAATATTTCAATGGTGCCAGGTATTTTCTTGAGTTTAGAAAACTCTAAATGGTAAACGCTTTCATAATGAATTTGTTGTAATGTATCCATTTAAAAGCCACTTGCAGGTTAATAAATTCCCTCCTAAATTCCCTCCTTTCATGTTTGTTTTGTGTTGTTTTGTTCAGGCCATTCGGTGTGTTCAGACAGAAGATACAGCCCTTAACCCTGTATCCACTCATGTGCTGAAATTATTTTGCTGATACAAATTACCCGTTATTATGTTGGCTACACGTGATATCTTTTTGGTATCTTTTTACATGGCCGCCTCTAAACTGTGTCAAAAGTGTGGGCGTAAAAATGTTTGCCTGCTCTATGCTGATCTATTCATCCAGGCAGATCCATAAATCATTAACAAGGCCTTCCAACCAACCTTTCCCGCTGAGTGCGAATGTTTTGTTGAGTTTTAATACGTGTTAAAGGATGACAGAAATCTCAGACTCTGTAACATCCTTCATTTTCAGGCCGGAAGAAGCCACTGAAGTCTTCCTTTCTTTAATCCCTTTTCATAATAGATAACAGAAAAGTCGGCTTTCTGTATGCAGACTAAAATCTGAAATTGCTTGTCCCTTAACCCAACTTTTGCTAGGTTTTAGGAATAAAAAACTTGGACATGGTGATTAATTCACATTTTCACGTGTTTTCTTCTATTGAGTGCCAGCTTTTCAATTGTGGAATGGTTAGAAATGTAAAAATCTCTCTGCATACAATCAAATCTAAACGTGTTTGCACCTCACAAAAATGAATGGATTTGCAATTTGCAGAGGAAAGCATTAACGGAAGGAAATGTAAACTATCTGTAATTACTGTACTCGTGTGGCTATTACTGCCGTTACTGAAACAATAAATATCGGTTCCATTACGCAACACAATTCATTAGGCCAGAATTAATATATAATTAATTACAAACCAGCTAATGGAAGCCCGTTCTTCTAGCTTTTCGTCTTTCTTTTCGCTGCCTGTTTTCCTGTGGAAAAACAATGCTTTCGCAGTGATCATTGCTATTGAACTCCGCAATTGTTATTACTGTCAGACATGTCTTAATATCAATTTCTCTTAATGTGCGAGTGAAAAAAAGTAAAAGCAAGTTGATATACTCTGTCCTCTGTATATAAAGTATTGGTAACTTGGCAGTAAAATTATTAAAAATGTTTTATTTTGCATAATTTGGAAGCTGGAGTCTGATGGTTTTGTTTGCAAGCGGGGCGCTACACAAGCCCTTTGAGTACGGAGAAGTGCTTTCCCTCTGACCTGTTAAAGACAAATGTAATCATCACAAATATTCAAGTTTCAGTATTATTGCCATTACAACAAAATGTCATTAGGAATACATTAAAAATGCATATACATGCTGGACATGCTCGAGTTGAAGTGTTGATGTAATTTAAGTGACCACACAACCGTGCCCACGTTGCGGTGCAGATCACAAGTACGGTAACATTCCGTTCTTTCAGATGCAGAACAATCTTTCTTTCTGAGCGCAATCATTTTTTAACCCTTTAAGATGTAAGATCAGAAATAAGTGATTTGAATTTTCTGAAATGATCATTCTAATGCTGATGTAACAATCACTATGGATAATTGAACGCAACTGAGTTCTAGAACACTGACTTCAGGGGGGAAAATCCCAATAAACCTACTATTCAAAGAGTTAAAAACGTAAAGTTAATAAAGTAAAGGGTTGGTTTATAGCCCGTTTTGAGTAAGCACTGAGTCAGTAACGTTTTACTGTCTACTTGCTTGTAATTTGACATTCGATTCGTTTTAATTTGCGAGCAAACAATGGCGCAGGAATAATGATGACTGAAAAAGGAACCTCTGAGTGACGGATGAGTTTGAAAGACCTCTTCAATATTTCCTGAAACGGCTCTCTTGGTTTATTGGATTGGATCATTTTGAATGAATGCTTTTTATTAAAATAACATAATTGTTGAAGCTGTTTGAAATAATCATCTCCGTACAAATGGCCTACTTAAATAATAGCAGATAACAAATAAAACAGAATGTCATCTTTTGTTGTCATCCAAATATAGTATGCCTGTACTGATGAATAATTGAAGCAAGACCCAGTTTCTTGCAGGCCTAACATGTTAGTGGTGTCATCCTCTTGTGACAATGACGGCTGCTGTGGTCGTTGACAGGTTTGCACGTTGCTTTTAAACGAGCAATACTGCATCGCCACCAGGTTTCAGCTCATCTTGGAAGAAAAAAAAACCCAGGCCTATTGTGAGTGGTAATTTGCTTCATCTGGCCTGTATCGAGCCCCAGCCCACTTGACCCAGACAGGGCAATTTGCTGCTGTTTCCCTGGTAGTCGTGTTGTTTTCCTCCCATTGCGGGTACTTCGTCAATAGGGTTTTTTTGTTTTCCTGGTACTCGTGACTGTTTAACGGGTGCAAGAGCATCACAGTCCTTTAGTGCCCCCCCCCATCCAAGTTTTAAACTTTGCGATAGTATCCTCATTTTGGAATGACCGTGTTTTGACGCAGAACTGTAAGCTTCAGCAGGCCGTGTGTTATCTGCCTTCCTCTGTGTATGTGCAGCTCGCTGGGCTTGGGAGCCAGGCGTGACGTGTGCGGCCTCCGGCCGACGGTGTCCCTGTATGGGACTGTGCTCCACGGGGGGGCCGTGGTTTTATTGTGCGTTCGGGCGCGGAGTGCGGTTCGGATCTCTCGTAAAGGCGTTGCCGTGGAAGCGGTCAGCGCCCTGCCGGAGCTGGGCCTCTGCTCGGCGCCCCCCCCGTACAGCGAGGGCTACTGGGGAAGGTTAATGGCGCTGTGAACTTAGAGACTGCAGCATGCCCCCCTCCCCACTGCCCATTAACGACAACTGCGAGGGGCCAGCTTCAGACCTCCAGCCCACTCAGTATCACCAGCGCCTATAGCAGACAGAGAAGAGTAGGCTGGCAGCTTCTGTTTCTGTGTGTGTGTGTGTGTGTGTGTGTGCGTGTCTGTGTGTGTGTGTGTGTATGTACGCATGTGTGTGTGTGCGTATGTGTGTGTGTGTGTGTGTGTGTGTATGTACGTGTGTGTATGTACGCTGTGTGTGGTGCTGTGTTGTGGTGTGTGTGACGATGTGGTGTGTGTGTGTGTGCACGTGTGTGTGTGTGCGCTGTGTGTGGTGTGAGTCATGCGTGTGGTGTGTGTGCCTGTGTGTGGTGTGTGTCGCATGTGTGTGTGTAGTGCATGTGTGTGCGCGTGTTGTTCCGCCGTTCCGATGTCTCACACTGGGAGTCAGGGCGCACATCAGCGCAGCTGCTCAGTCTGCGTTCGGTGTGCCTGCCCAGCCGCTGGCTTGTGCTCCGCTGCAGAGTGGGTAAATCTGGGGTCAGGGGCAGGGACAGGCATGCACCCTCCTGTGATTTATTCTGCAGCCGAAACCTACTACATCTCCATTAAACCAGCGCTGGCTTAACCTCACACACCGGGACGTAAGGCTGCAGCAGCCGGGAGAGGGAGCGAGAGGAAGAGCTGTGTGTGTGTGCTTCACTCCTCTGTTCATGGTTCACGCAGCTACATAAAGGCTCAGCCCATAGAAAACCTGGATCGTATATCACCATTATCTTTTGTTGTGCATTTTTAAAAACCCTGTAATTCTGAATCTGAACTATGAAAATGAGTAGGGGTGGGAAGGAATGCCTGGAATGTTCATAAAGTGAATTTTTAAAAAAGCGCTCAGCGTTTTTTTAAAGGCAATTAGAGAGAATCCATTACCTCTTGAGCAGGGAACCGGTGTGGAATGAAGCCAGTGTCGGTGGATTGAGATCACTTCCGCTGAACCCTGAACAGAGCCGCCGGAGGCTGCTTTGCTTTTCCAGCTCCGAGGCTGTCCGTGTGGCGATGGAGACGGCGCTGTGTGTGAGGCGCTGCCGACCGCTACCGCCGGCCGGCCCGCCCCTCAGCCGCCGCCGGCCTGCCCGTCAGCCGCGCGGATGCCGCGCCGCGCCACTGCGCTTCATTGTTTGCGTCCGGTCAGAAAGGGTGACCGTGAAAATAAACGCACATGGGGTCCCTGTGAGCCCCGTGACCCCGGGCAGGGTGGGGGTGGGGGAGGGGGGTTCCCACGGAGGGCCAGGTCTGCACCGCGGGGCCCCCACCCTCCTCTGTGGGACCAGAGAGCGGCGGTGTGTGCTAGTCATCGCAGTCCCGCTCCGATGGATTATTTTACGCGCGTTACACCCGCCTCAGCGGCAGAACGTAAAATAAGCCCGCTAAAAAAAAAATCAGCACCGCCTCAGATACGAAACGCAACTTTACTGGTGGAGGAGGTTAATTACCGCGGTGCCAGTATCACAGGAGTGATGCGTTGCTGCACTCCGATTATAAATGTAATTTGAAACTCATAATCCTGTAATCCCGTGCATTAACAATAATCTCATAGGTAAGGAGTTTACCCCAGTGACTGTTGACAGGCTGCTCTGGTAAATAAGTTACTGGCGCTGTAAATATTCTTCACGTTAGAGCTGTGTATGGAGGTTCGGGTATGTGACCAGATTGGCTCAGGTGGGGAAAGCTGTTAATTCCTACCTGGTGAAGAGAAGAGGGTCGTCAGCTTTCAAAACATGTCTTATTTGCCTGTGAGTTTAATGTAGTTTCAAGGATTATTTCTGTACCTAAGTTTAGTGATAATTAATTGTGCGATTTGATTGGTGATGATATATAAAAAAATAAAAAAAAAGAATATAGGCAAGTTTTCCCAAGGCTTGTAATTTACCACCGTTTTATCTCCTTATTTGTGGATGAGCCTGCATAATTGAATGTCTACGTGGTTTATCAAGTTTTTTTACAAACAGGAGAGGAATTTAAAGGCCGTTTTTAAGTGCTCCATTAACGGCAGAAGACGTGCTTGCGTTTATCTTTGCCCTCGCCATTTTAAATGAGCACGATAAGAATTGTTCTGTGCCCTGTGTACAGGGACCGCTGTTGTTCAGTATCACAATGAACCACGAGTGGCGGTTTATATTTGTGCGAGCTGGTCTGTAATTGGAGTCTTGTCCTTCCTTAAATTTAAATGTGTAACTTGAAATTATCTCCCCACTGTCCCTGTGATGTGGACGAAGGCCTCTGTTTTTTCGAGATGCCATTGCCGGAATGATGAAGAATGCAGATATAGTGCCTTTGTGAGAGTTCCTGCGAGGCTGTTTATGAATGCCTCCGGCTCTCCGCGCTAAACGGCTCCCTCACGCCCTCCCAATCTCCCGTGATGGATGCCGCCCATCCCGCGCAGACCGCGGCCTGGGCAGCAATCCATCCTTCGGGCATAATCCACTTTTTCTCTCTAATATATGTATATGTGTGTGTGTGTGTGTGTGTGTGCGTGTGTGCGTGTGTGCGTGTGTGTGTGTGGAGTGTGGTGTGGGTGTGGAGTGAGTGGTGTGAGTGTGTGATGTGTGTGAGTGTGTGAGTGTGTGAGTGAGTGTGAGTGTGAGGTGAGTGAGTGAGTGAGTGTGTATATATATATGATGGGGTGCACTCGCGCAGAAGGGAGATGACGGATTAGCGATGTGGGCTCAGGCTCCATCAGCTCTGGAGTGTCCGTGTCGGAGGCGGTCCTGGAGCCGCTCTCTCCCTGCCTGGCTGCAGGTGCAGGTAGGCCTACAGGGAGGTGATTGCCCTGAAGCCGGGTCTCTTTAACATGGAGCTGAATGGAGATGGTCTGGAGATGTCGTCTCTATTAGTGATTAAGAGCGCAGCTACACGCAAAAGAGAAAGCTGCCCTTTTTTTCTTTTTTTATCCGTAAATCCGACGTGCGCTCAAATCCCCGGCGTAATCCCCTGCAATCCCGCGGGGTTTGAGGCTACTTAGCGCGGCGCTTGGCGAGCCCCGCTGTAACTCCTCTCTGCCACCCTGACCCTTTGATGGCGGAGAGCGAGCGAGCGCGGAGGCGGCCAACTTCCTGCCGTTCTGGGGCAGAGAGAGCGAGGGGGGGGGGGGCGGGACGCTGGCTGCATTTAGGGGGTGTGGGAGGTGTGTGGGGTGGGGGGGGGGGGGGGAGCTCGGTTCCAGGTTTGCGGCTTAGCGGTGTTTCCAGTGTAATCTTGTGTGTCCTGCTGTGTCGTCACTGTCTTTTGATAGAGAAGAGAGACACAATCCTGTGTTTTTAATAGATGCGGGAAGGATATTTTATGATAATCCCCGAGCTTACAGATGTCCTGCGCGTAGCGTGTTGATGTTTTCGCGGTGCTCAGATCTCTGCCTGTCCCGTGACCAGCATGCTGTTGTAGAGATAAGGCTCATTAGGGGCGTGTTGGTGGCTGTGAGCTTAAACCTGGGCTCTGAATGAGGTCACTCTTCTCTCTGACTGGAGGAGCTGAGGTGAGGGACTAGCAGCCTCCGCTCCTCCTGTGTGTGTGTGTGTGTGTGTGTGTGTGTGTGTGCGTGACTGCTTTTGTGTGTGCCTGTCTGTACACCACAAACACACACACACACATACACAAATATATATACACGTGTACACTCACACACGTTCAGAGGCACTCATGCATCCAGTCGCACAAGCAATCACACATATGGACGTACACACACACACACACACACACACACACACACACACACACTCTCTCTCGCTCTCTCGCTCTAACTCACTCACTCACTCACTCAGGGATGCAGTGCCCTTCCTGAATATTTAAAGAAGCCACTGTGAAGTGGTTTTAGGAATTTGCAGCCAGGCCACACATTTTTGCGTTCGTACTACAAAGAGAGAGAGACCGTCTCTCCTCCACGGCTTGTTCCGGGAGGCAGGTCTCTGTTCTGCGCGTACAGGAGCAGATGGGGAGATGAAAGCCCTCTTACCTGAGCCTGTGCCCTCCGCTCCTTTTGGGCCAGTCCTGCCTCGTCCTTCCGGTAGGATTTCTTCTTGTCTGTGGTGCCGTGTGCCTAGACGGGCCTGTACAGGGAAGCAGCTCATAAATCAGGACTCAAATGAGGAGTCCTGCGGCTTGCTCTGCTAAAGGTTCATGGCAATTGAGCTGCACGGGGATTAGATCTTCTGTTTTATTTTTTTGACATATTTAGTTGTTTTTTATGTATTCATTTATTTATTTTCTTTATTTATTATTTTGTATTCTTATTTCATACTTATTTACTTACTAATGATGAATGGATGTTTTCTTTCATCATGCCAGGGGCCCCTCCAGGCCCTGGACTGAAGGTGCAAAGGGACGCGTATATGAGGGGAAGTGAGAGTAGAGACGAACACAAAGAGGGAACTGGTGTGTTTTAAGGGTGTTTTTGCTGCCTTAAATGGGCTTTTTAATGGGGTTTGGGGGCAGAGCTCGCGCCGAGCCTGTAGTCATCTGTGAGAAATGGGCTCTTTGGACCTCGGACACACAGGCAGCGGTACTGAGTAAGCGTGTAAAACGCATGCAGTTGCCTGTCCACATGTGCATGAACTCACACACACGTAGAGTACGCACACGAATACACACACGCGCGCACACACACCCACAAACGCATCCGCACACGCACACGCAGACCCGCACACACGCGCACACGCAGACCCGCACACACGTACATGCACACACACCCGCACACACGTACATGCACACACACACACTTGTGATTTACAATGAGGGGCTCTGTGCCTTTCTTAAGCACACTGAAAAGACCCCATTGAGACGAGCGAGCTGGTTAGAAAGGGAGTGTGAGAGACTGCCAAAGCAGTGGCAGAGAGGCCCACTGTGTGAGGGTGGGGGGTTGGGGGTGTGTGGGGGCAGGCGGGAGGAGGGGGAGTGAGCTCATATGAGCTTTAACTGTGCCCAGGAGAGCTCCAGTTCCATGGCTGAGTTATTAGGAATCATTGACGTATTATTGGTTGCAGTAGTGCGGGTGTGACGCTGCTGGAATGCCTTAAACAATGCCCAACACTGTGTCTCTTTCTCCCGTTAAGCCAAACACCCATGTAAGGACAGCAGCACTAGCGTTTCTCTTTGTGTTGCGTTCTGTGCCTCTGTCGCACTGTACAATATTAGATTCAAAATCCAGAGGGGACATCTTAAAATATGATCTGTTGCTACCTATTAACGTTATGTTGTATTAAAAAGTAATCCCTACATAACAAGGCATTTTAAACAAGAGTAATCTTGTTATCTCGCAAAATGTACCATTTTAAAGCATTGTAAGTGTTATTCTTCTTGTCGTTTTTTTTTTAGTAAGCTCTGCGGTAAGGCGTGAAAAATGGAGAACTCGGACGAAGCGTCGCTTAGCGAGCACGCTATCTTAAGACCGCGTACATTTCTCTGTCCGCAAGTTCATTGGCTTAAAATAGAGCGGTTCCTGTTACAGAAGTTGTGTGGTGTGAATGAGTGTTTGTGCGGAGGCTACACGGTAACACTACACTTCAGAATGCTGGGGTTGCGGTGGGAGGCCAGTACAGAAGGGCTCCATAATTGTCTTGTCTACCCTGGCTGACTCACAATGAGAGCCACAGGCTTGGGGCCTGCTTTCCCTCCCTCTGTCTGTGTGCTCCTTCGGTCCTGGGGGTTCACGTCTCGTTACCGAAGACGATTTCTCCTCTGGGATTGAATTGTCGGGACTTCTGGGTTGAAACTCATTTGTTTGGCCGCTCGCGAGAGTCACTCCCCTCCCGCCGAAGCAACTCATGGATTCGCTCTTCCCCCCCCCCCCCCCTAAACGCGTGTAGGTCTGTTGGCCCTATCGGCTGTTTAATGGGACAGGAAGTGACCTCGCTGCGGATTGCCGCAGGTCTCCGGTGTCGCGTTGCGCCGCGCGCGTGCCCTGCTGACCCGAGCGCGCGAGGGCGAGGCCCATACCTGAGCAGGGAGGAGGGCTCTCCGAAATGCTGTTCAGCCGGAAACGCCGGCGTTCAGATTTTATCCTCTCTCTCTCCGAAACGTTTTTATTTTTTTTAACGCGATGACAAAGCGTTTAATCCCTCCGAGGTTATGAGTGATTTGCACAGTGTTAAAGGGAAAATCAGGGCTGATTACGATAATGCAGGTAATTGTAATCAGCGCTAATGCTCTTCCTGTTGCCTTTGATCCAGCGAGGCCCTCTTGAGATGCAGCGAGACAGCCATTAGTCTTAAGTGCTCGCGGTTTCCATGTGCCGCAGGTATTTACGAGCGACTGCGGAGCCGGCCGTTAAAAAGCGCGGCGCGGGCCTGCTGCGCGCCTTCGCCGGCTCCGGCTCATTTTCCGCACCCGCCGAGCCGCCGTTTTTATTTTTTTCCCGAAAACGCGTAAAGTTTTCCGTCGAAACGAGGATTTTTTTCGGTCGAGCGCTGGAACCTGCGCTGGCACAGAACGGCGTCCAGAGGAAGCCGGTAATCGTTTCAGGGCGTCGGCTGCAGTTGGCGCGTATGGCCCCCTCTCCTCTCTCCTGCTCGACCTCGGAAACGATTCGCCGACGAACGGATAGCGCCGGGCCGGATAACCGTTCCTCGGCGGAGTTTGGTGGACGCGGGCGGAATGCGGAGCGCGGTCGGGGCGGGGCAGGGCAGGGCGGGGCGGGGCTGTGACCGGATCAGCCCCGGAGCTGGCGGATTATCCCCGCCCGTTAGCGAGCGCTAGCCCCCGCGCATGCAGATGGGCACGTGCGCAGCGGCGCGGGGCTCAGGAGCCTGAGATAACTCCCTGTGACATCTGAACGGGAGATCTGGAGCGGGAGATTAGACCGGGGGAACCTCTTCCCTCTGACGTAAGGCCGCTGCGTGGAGTTAAAAGAGCTCGTGTGATCTCGGGAGCGTAGTACACCCCCCCCCCCCTCCCCCCCCCCACACTTAGAGCGCACTCCGGGTTCCCAGAGACCCCCGAGTCCCCGGACCGCTGAATGTTTGATTAGCACCAACTCAATACGCGGCACGTCAGGTTAGGTTTGCGTTAAATAAGCGGCGATACGTGGCTGGAGCCGAAGGAAGCCGTGTTGGTGGAGCTCCAGGGAGAGCGCTGGGGTGAGGTAAGAGCCGGTGGAGCTCCAGGGAGAGCGCTGGGGTGGGGTAAGAGTAATGGTGCTGGCCTGCTTTCTGGGCCTGGGGTGCGGCTGTGAGTACCCGCACGCTGGCCTGCTTTCTGGGCCCGGGGTGCGGCTGTGAGTACCCGCACGCTGGCCTGCGGCGGCTCCTGTCCTCTGGGGAGCCGGAGGCCGTTCTGCTGCGGTCCTGGAGCACACCGCTTCTGGGACGGTGAATCAGAGTCTGCCCTGATTGGCTCGCCTCCCCCTCGCAGACCCGCAGCCCCCCCCCGCCCCCCCCCTTCCCCCCAGTTCCTCATGAAACACGCCGCTTTTTAATCCCCCTCTACTACAGCTGAGCTGCTCATTTCGTATTTAATACTTCTCACATGATAATAACAATAATAGAAGTGGAACTTCTTTTGGTCTCGTTTCAAATGAAAACTAAAGCGTTCTGCTCGCTTGTAAGTAGATGTTTCCGCGGTGATAGCGGCGTCTGCACATCCCTTCTACCGGTTTTAACTGGCCCGTTTGTGATGTCGTTACTTTTAGTGCAGATTAAGTCCTCTGAGCGCAGACGGCGCCGGAAGCGCGTCTTGCGTGAAGCGTTCGGGCGATGAAAGGGAGCGTGACCCCGGGGTCATGTGTGTGTTCTGGGGCTTTTTTTGCGTGAGGCCTGTGCTGTCATGCGTTCGTAGCGCAGCTACCCCGGAGTTCCCGGTTCTGTGCTGCGCTGTGCCGCAGTGTTAGCGCTGGCTAGCCGGAGCCTTATTTTCCATGTTCCCCGGGCCCGGGCGTGTCCTGCGGCCCCAGCCCTGAGCGCTGGCTGGCGAGCCGCGCGCTGAATCCGCTCGGCTGACGCGGCTGGAGAGTGTGAGAGCGCGGCGGCTGGGGCAGCGGCGGACCCGATCCGCTCGCGTTCCTGAAGCGCCGCGCGCCTCCGAGCGGGAAGCAGCAGGCCGGGGAGCGGGCGAGAGGAGTCCCCGCTGGTTAAAGGCCCCGGGGCGGACGCGGCCGCTGACGCAGGGGAAGCCCGGCTGGTAAACAGGAAGCGCGCGAGCGGCGATGGCTGAGCCTCGCTCTGTCTCTAGGACGCAGCCCCTGAGTGCGGTCGCCACGGCAGCGGCCGCTCCCGCCCTCCTGTTTTTGTTTTCCGAGCTCGCTGTGGCGTTCCTGGACGAGCACCAGGCTGAGGAGCGGGTGGGCCCCCGGGGTTCGGCCCCCTGCGCTGGAACGGGCTGGCACACTGAGGGCCTACTGTGGGTACAGGCTGAGGGCCTACTGTGGGTACAGGCTGGCACGCTGAGGGCCTACTGTGGGTACGGGCTGGCACACTGAGGCCTACCGTGGTACGGGCTAGGGCTGCCGTGGTACGGGCTGAGGGCCTGCCGTGGGTACGGGCTGAGGGCCTCTGTGGTTACCTGGCGAGGCGCTGCCGTGGGTACGGGCTGAGGGCCTGCTGTGGGTACGGGCTGAGGGCCTGCCGTGGGTACGGGCTGAGGGCCTACTGTGGGTACGGGCTGAGGGCCTACTGTGGGTACAGGCTGAGGGCCTACTGTGGGTACAGGCTGAGGGCCTACTGTGGGTACGGGCTGAGGGCCTACTGTGGGTACAGGCTGAGGGCCTACCGTGGGTACGGGCTGGCACTCTGAGGCTCTACCGTGGGTACGGGCTGAGGGCCTGCCGTGGGTACAGGCTGGCACACTGAGGGCCTACCGTGGGTACAGGCTGAGGGCCTACCGTGGGTACGGGCTGAGGGCCTACTGTGGGAACCCTGCTGGCCTACTATCGGAACCCTGCTGGCCAGCGATTGCTGTTTGATTACCAGCAGACACCGCTGCTGCTGTTAGCTTAGCCTTCCCACAGGAAGCGCCGCTCTACCAGCTACAGAGAGGGTTCTGCTCCAGAGCCGCGGACGCAGCAGAGAGGGGGCCGTCTTCCTCGAATAGAACCTGTCTGCTCGAGAACAGCGGAGAAGATCAGCGGGAGCACCGCTGTGAGCAGAGAGGACAAGCCAGCGAGAACAGTGACAGGGCAAATACACGAAAGCATCAAACGTGTGAAAGGCTGAGAAGGGGAGTGTTTAGAGTGACCCAATTAAAATGTTCTGACCTGAAAGGGATAAATTAAGTAAATGTCAGTTAGGCTGAGCTGGTGGGAAGCGGGATTAAAGCACTAAACCAGAGTCCCAGTTCTGTCTTATTTTCTTTTCTCTTTTTTTTCCAATTTCACAAGGGCAATTGCTTTTGAGATTTGAGGAGAACGCCATCGCTTATTGAGAACTTAATGAGACTTGGAGAATGGAAAATGGTTTTCCAGTTTGAGAAAGTGCCGTGGAATAATTTAGCCTTTGCTGACAGGATCCCTACCTATAAATGAGGTGATATTTGTGGAGAGAACACATTCTGTTTATTGCTCATTTCCTTGTAACTGGTGTGGATTCGAAAGCGGGGGTGAGAATGCGTGCTCTTAGCGAGAAGCTCACGTGTGCTTAGTGCTGTGTGTGCGTGCGTGTGTGTGTGTGTGTGTGTGTGTGTGTGTGTGTGCGCTTCTGTGTGTGTGTGTGCCCGTTGAATTTGGTCGGGTGAATAAATAGCCCTCCAGAACTCGGTTTTAAAATCTGGTGGAAGATGTGAGAGGAGTCCTGAGGGTAGTGGAACAGCAGTTCAGGATGAACCGGAGAGAACGCGTCGAACATCCTGGGATGGCACCTCAGGAGCCTGCAGCGCCCCGCCCAGGAAGGCCATATGGGGAGAGGCGCGTTTTTGATTGCTGTGCAGGATGTTTGCGAGCGAGGGCATTGGGGTCCTGCATAGCGGGCAGCGGATGTTTTCACGGCGAAGGAAATCCACGCGCCGGTGCGTCGGTCTGGGAGGCCCGGCCTTCAGTGACTCTCGCTGCGTTGACGCTCTGATTAGGAATGCCTGAGGAAATGGGAGCGCGCTTCTCACGCGTCTCTCCCCGCATTCCCGAGGAGCGGTCCTTCCTTCGCCAGAAACGGGACTTCGCGTGGAAGCGCCAGAAATAGCTAAGAGCTCAGGAACCCGCGAAGCTGCAAAGCCGCAGCTGTCACAGCGAGAGAGCAGCGCTGGGTGTGTGCGTGTGTGTGTGTGTGTGTGTGTGTGTGTGTGTGTGTGTGTGTGTGTGTGTGTGTGTGTGAGTGTGTGAGTGTGTGAGTGTGTGAGTGAGTGAGTGTGTGAGTGTGTGAGTGGTGAGTGCGTGTGTGCGTGTGTGCGTGAGTGCGTGAGTGCGAGTGTGCGTGTGTGCGTGTGTGCGTGTGTGCGTGTGTGCGTGTGTGCGTGTGTGCGTGTGTGCGAGAGTGCGAGAGTGCGAGAGTGCGAGAGTGCGAGTGTGTGTGTGCTGCGGAGCGCGTAGGCAGAACGCCGCGGCGCTGAAGTGGCCGTGGCCGCTCGGCGTGACGGGCTGTCGGCCGCAGACGAGGTTATGTGGGGATCGGCGCGAGCGGCCGCACCGCGGGATCGGCTGTCGGCTCGGCGGGGTGGCCCGGGCTCCCCGGGGGCGGGTCTGCCGCGGCCTCGCCGCCTCCCCTCCCCTCCCCGCCGCGACGGAGACGAACCTCGGCCATTCATCTCCCGCTCGCTCTCCCTCTCTCTCTCCCTCTCTCTCTCTCCCTCGCTCGGCCTCGCCCTTTCCTGCTCCCGTCTTGTCTCTCTCTCTCTCCGTCTCCCTCTCGTCGGTTCCTGGCGGGATAGCGGCCGCCGACTCGGGCGATGCGTCTCTGTCGCCTCGCCGGTCCTCCGAGCGTCCGATGGGCACGGCGCCTCTCTCCCGGTGACGTTTCTGTGCCAGGTGTGACTAATGGCAGCCGGCGCGGAAGCGTTTATTCCCCGTAGCGAGTTTAATTAGCCCGTCAGCCGCGCTTGGCACCGGGGCTGCGCGGGAAGGGTAGCGGCGGCGCGGGGCTCCTGGGCTCCGGAGCGCGCGGCTAACGGGGAGCTCGCGATGACACATCCTCTGAAACCTTTCTGGATCCTCCCCACTGCTGCCCCTGGCTTCTGTTTTTAGTGTAGGTCAAATACATCACAAATCGCAGACACTTTCCTGCAATTAGAAACACGCTGGCCTACGCTGACTAGCAAGGGCAGTGGGTTTGCTGGGCCAGCCCGCAGAAACAAGATCTGCGCGGCAACGGAGTGATGAACTCTGCTTGTTTGTCTTTCCAGAATGAAAAATGTAAAAATTCGAAGAGGGGGATAATATTAGAAGGAAGAACATAGCTGGCTGAAGCTCAGAATGGTGCCATGTTGTGCTCGTCTGTCTGTCTGTCTGTCTGTCTGTCAGTCAGTCAGTCTGTCTGTCTGTCTGTCTGCCTGTCTGTCTGAGTTCTCTTCCTGCGCGTATGTTTGTCCCCGCTGCGTGTCAGGCGTGAGCGTCGGTCGCGCGTGAGGTTCCGTCTGCGCGGGCAGGCCGGCCGTGCGGCTGGCATCTGTCTCCCCGCGGCGTCTGCCAAGCCCAACATCTGCAGCTGGGAAGGGGCCCGAGCTCCCGGGGATCCCGGCCCGCCGCGCGCCTCGATGACGGACGGCCCCTAATTACGCGCCCGGCTGCCGGGGGCCCCGCGTCTGAAGCCCCGCCCCCCGCCGGCGCTCTAACGGTGTCTTCTGTTAGCCGCCGCCCCGCTCGCCTCTCCCCGCAGACAAAGTGCAGGCCCGACCGGCTGCCGGCCGGCCCCCGACCGGGCCGCTCCTCCGAGACGCCGCGCCGTCAGCAGCCAATGGGGAGCATTTTAAAGTTCCCCTTTAGAGCGCCAGCTGGCGCTCGCCCTGCAGACCAATTTTAGGAAGTGGCCGGGTCAGGGTGGGCCCGCTCGCCCGAAAATGCGCTCCCCGCCGGCTGTTCTTCTCCCTTATGAAGGCGTGGGGCCTTTGAGCAAACACAGAGGGGGGTCAGTGAGAGGCGAGCGAGGGGCTGGGCTCTTCTGGAGTGTGACCCCCAGCACCGCACCCCGCGCTGCAGGATGGCGGCTCCAGGCCAGCGATGCCGTGTCTCTGGGTGAGGCGCGCGGACGCTGCAGCTCCTAATCCAGCGGCATCTCCGCGCACCTGGCAGCGGGCCACGCCCCCACCCCCTTCCATCTCCCCCACCCGCATCCCGACCCAAGGTTGAGTAAGACGATCCACTTAGTATCATCAGGGCTTTGTTGTAATGAGAAGCCACTTGGCCTGAATGGAAAGCCCTGATTATTCCTGAGCACGCTGACTTCACCCCGCCCCCCACCCCCCCGCGCTCCCTGCGCTGCTCCGGCCTGCCGGGGCCGTCAGCACCAGAGGCAGCCCGTCGGCCGGCCGCCGGTCACGCGAGCGGTCCGCTGGAGCTCCTGCGGCACGCGAGGGGGCCGCTCGGGGAGAAGCCGAGGCCGCGTGAACTGCCGACCCGAGCCGTAAACAGAATCAAACGGCCATCTTACCTCAGCATCCCGGCCCGTCCGTACGCAGCCGGTGTTTACTCTGATACAAGCCTTCCATTAAAAACAAACACTACATAAGAGTTTCAGTGGTTTGACAATGAGAGAAATGGCTCACCTAACTGAACTATTTTAACCACTCTCAAAGTGCACATTTGTTCTTTCATGAGCAAAAAAAAAAAACGTCTTAAATATTGGCACCCCTTACAAATAGTTCTTTAAACATGGAGCTAATCTTTGCTAAGCTGCTTTGGGGGCTGGTGGTGTTGTTTCAGAGTCGACCTGCTGATTGAGAGCTTGTCATTTAAGGGCTGTTCAGACCTGGTGACCTTTTGCCCCACCAAACAGCCCCTGGGCAATGGCAACCGCTCCTTTCCCAGGAAACGGACGCATTGCAGTTCAGCTCTCCTTGACCTGAGACGCACGCGCTTGTAAATTTAGCAGTTATTTTTCTACTTTACGGTCATAATATACGTTTATACGTTCTTTATGGCAAACCTTTTTTCGTGGAAATTTGGTCTGACCCACTGAGGTTTTGTCAGATTTTTGATTTTGTGGTATCGCAGTGGTGAAAAAAAACAGTATTATGATGCACATACACTATCAGTGGCATTATGGTTCATTTGCATTAATTAATTTGCATTAAATTCCCAAATTCATAATTTTTTATGGCTGCCAATTTATTCTTATGTATCTTAATAAAAAAAGCATAATTAATATAATTATATAATTATAATGAATGTATATTAATATAATAGTTGTGGCTCACAGTAAAAAATAAAAATAAAAATGTACCTTAGTGTGCTGCTCTGTGTCCAAGCAGTTTTGGGAGGGGAGTGTGGAATCTCACACTTGCGCTTGGTAAAAGGCTACCTCCCGGTTAGGCTGGTATGCCGTCTGGTTACCCGGCAATTACTGGGACAAATCTAGAGCCCTAGCGGGGAAATGCTACCAGCGCCCTTCCACTCAGAAGCTTTCCTTTGACTTGGCCGTGCCACCTGACCCTCGTGACGTCTCGCCCTGGAAAGATCCTAATCTTCCTCATTCCGGGGAGGACAGATAGCATCTCGCGCACGTCCCGTCAGGGCTGCGGGGATGTGATGTCAGCGCGTGCGGATACAAAGGCCAAGGAGCCTGAGAGGCTCCAACCTGAAGAATGCGCCGAAGAAAGACCGGAATAGCTTGTAGCACTGTCTGGAGAGGGAAAAGAAGTGTGAGAGTGTCACAAAAAAAAAAAAAAAAAACTGGTAGAATGTGGAGCTGAAGTGCTAGTTTTGGCAGCCATTTTGTATGTCACACGCACATGCAAATTCTTACTGTGAGCCGGTTGCTATGAATTGAATCCGCTAAATGGTACCTGAACCAAAACGGCGGCGCCGGCACGCCAGTGGGAAGGGTGTGAGGAGAGAGGGCAGCTTCTGAATAAAGCACCGCTCTGTCTGGGGAAAAGGTGTCGGTGAGCCTTGAAAGTGCTTTTTCATTTCACAACCCGCGAGCTGAAGGTACCTCTGTGAGAGGAAGCCAGATGAGTCTCTGTGTTTACCGTTAACTGCGTAGTGAAAGGTTCGAGTGCGCGTGTGAGGCTGAGCTCCGGCCGCTCGTGTTGACTTTGGGACGGGCTTTCTCAGGGCTGGTACGGCGAGGGAGCGTTTGGTTTGGGACGGGCTTTCTCAGGGCCGGTACGGCGAGGGAGCGTTTGGTTTGGGACGGGCTTTCTCAGGGCCGGTACGGCGAGGGAGTGTTTGGTTGGGAGGGCTTTCTCAGGGCTGGTACGGCGAGGGAGTGTTTGGTTTGGGACGGGCTTTCTCAGGGCTGGTACGGCGAGGGAGCGTTTGGTTTGGGACGGGCTTTCTCAGGGCCGGTACGGCGAGGGAGCGTTTGGTTTGGACGGGCTTCTCAGGGCGGTACGCGAGGAGTGTTTGGTGGGAGGGGCTTTCTCAGGGCTGTACGGTGAGGGAGTGTTGGTTGGGACGGGCTTTCTCAGGGCTGGTACGGCGAGGGAGCGTTTGGTTTGGGACGGGCTTTCTCAGGGCCGGTACGGCGAGGGAGTGTTTGGTTGGGAGGGGCTTTCTCAGGGCTGGTACGGCGAGGGAGTGTTTGGTTTGGGACGGGCTTTCTCAGGGCCGGTACGGCGAGGGAGTGTTTGGTTTGGGACGGGCTTTCTCAGGGCCGGTACGGCGAGGGAGTGTTTGGTTGGGAGGGGCTTTCTCAGGGCCGGTACGGCGAGGGAGTGTTTGGTTGGGAGGGGCTTTCTCAGGGCTGGTACGGCGAGGGAGTGTTTGGTTTGGGACGGGCTTTCTCAGGGCTGGTACGGCGAGGGAGCGTTTGGTTTGGGCGGCTCTCCGGGACGGCTCGGCCCGATCCGCGAGGCGACCCGGGCGGCGGCGGGAGCGGGAGCGGCCCGTCTCGCGTGCGGGGGGCCCTTTTGGAATTCGACGCAGCGCTCTCTCCGGCGCGCCGACGCTTCATCAGTCAGGGCGCTCTCGCTCGGGCTCCGCGTCGCCGGACCTGTCAGAACAGCCTGCGCAGACTGACAGCGGGGGACGGGGAGTGACAGCTCCCATCAGCGCCTGTCAGCGTTCGGGCGGGGGGTGAGGGGCGGTGGGGTGCGGAGCGCGGGGGGCAGGGGGGTGGGGAAGCGCATGCAGGAAGAGCTCTGCGCAGACACGAGGGTGCGGGCGTGGATGAGCACTCTCGAACACCCCCGTGTTTTCGTTTTTTGGGGGGTTTTTTTGTTGTGTTTTTGCACGACTGTGTTATCATGCTGAACGGCGGCTTCAGACGCGCCCAGCGTGACTTTATCTCACCGCCGGCAGCGCACGTCCTCGCAAAAGAGGGATCGCCGGCGAATCCCGGGCAGAGTTTGCGCTTAATTTTCCTGTCTCTTCCGCGTCCCCCCTGCGTCCCCCCCGCGTCCCCCCTGCGTCCCCCCCGCGTCCCCCCCGCGTCCCCCCTGCGTCCCCCCGCAGCGCCCACGCTGCTATGAGTGGGGGCAGAGGACAGGGCGCCGGGCGGAGCGGGCCGGGGAGGTAGCCTCGCTTTCGTTAGCCGCTCGCGCGCGCGGTTCCCACGGCGAAGGCCGCGGAGCTCCTCCCTCGCCTCAGACAGTAACTAATGGCCGACAGCGAGAGGCACTCACTCTGGGCAGATGCACATCCATCCTTTTCTCCGCGTCATTACTTTTATTTACTCATTTCGCCGCGTCCGGAGCGATTTGGGGGCGGAGGCGGGGGGATTTTTGATTAATTGCGGCTGCCCAGGCGAGGCCCTGGACACGGCCCCGCGTTCGTCTTTGGGTTTTTTGGGCCCTGTTGAGCGGGTTTGCCCAGGCCGCGGAAGTGATGCGACGGACAGGGAGACGCGGTTTGGGGGCTGGGGGCGGCGTGGTGGGGGGGGGGGGGGGCGTTTCTGAAAAGCCGGGGTAATCCCCGCATCCCGGTGACCCCCGAGGACGGGTCAGCCCAGACGCGTTGTGTCACGCGGGGGCCGGGGATCTGAGACACGCCTCCCGGACGCTGAGCGGAGAGCTGACATCAGGCCGCTCTGTTTTCCCACCGCCTCATTCAGGACGCCTCATTCAGCCAGCGGGGCCCCTCCCCCCCCGCCCCTCCCCCCTGCCTTTGTGTGGCGGGGGGCTCCCAGGCCCCCGGGCCCCCGGGCCCTGTGTCCTCGTTGCTCCGGACCCTCCCCCTGTCAGCCAGAGAGCCGCAGAATGGCGGCGGCCCGCCTCCCCTGCCTGATGTCTCCATTCGGCTCGCCTCCTCCCAGAGCCCCCGGCCCCTGATTGGGCCTGATTATCAGGCTGGCTGCAGAAGAGCTGTGAGCGCTGACTGGAGAACTGGAGGGAGAGGCGTCCAATCAGGCGGCATGCTAACAGTGCTAACAGTGCTAACAGGTGTGAGAGCGGGGCGAGTTTCACACACCACCCGGACCTCACATGACCCAAGGCTTCCCTCCCGTGCAGCCCCAAACTGAGGGCCAGCTGATGGTGTCATGGCCTTGCACATATCGACGTATTGCGATATCGGTCGGCGCTGCTCGTGTAGGCTACTTGTCTTCCAGGGAGCGGCGGAAGCTTCCAGACCTGCTGGGAATGGGGGGGTGGCTGTGCTCCGTGTTCTCGAAGCGGCACGACGCGTAAAGTGAGCACCTAATCCAGAAAGGCGCCTCCTCCTCCTCCTCCTCCGGGGCACAGCAGAGGCTGTATCTGGCGTGCGGCTCAGGGGGAGCTGTGTGCGGCGCTCTCCTCGGGCTCAGAGGCTGTATCTGGCGTGCGCTCAGGAGCTGTGCGCGCTCTCTCGGGGCACAGAAGAGGCTGTATCTGGCGTGCGGCTCAGGGTGCTGTGTGGCTTCCGGGGCTCAGAAGAGCTGACTGGCGTGGCTCAGGGGACTGTGTCGGCCTCTCCTCGGCCCACTCAGTGCAGTGAGCCGCGTGCGGGCTGCGGAACGGGAGGGGGGTTAAAGTGAGCCGTGGAGGATGGCGAATAAACACGCCGGCCGAGCGCAATAACCGACGCCTCCGCACCGCCCGCCACAGACGGGTCGCGCTGCTCCCGCCCCTCGCCCCGCTGCTCCCGCCCCTCGCCCCGCTGCTCCCGCCCCTCGCCCCGCTGCTCCCGTACGGGCGGGACGGGTCACCGCGGGGCTGCGGAACTGCGGTGCCGGGACACGCAAGCTCAGGGCCTGTTCCCAAACGGGGCAGCCGTGAGGTGGGTCAGGAGTCGGGACGGTCCCGCGTGAGTGAGCCAGGCCACCTGCCAGCCTCTGGGCCTGTTTCCCCGGTGACTGGGCTCAGCGGCCTGCTGGGAAGCCTGAACCTGGCCTTGGGAAACCCTCTGCAGGGGGGGGGAGGGGGCGAGGGGGGGCTAATCTCTGTCAGTAAGCTGCTCCAGTGCTGACCTACAGCCCTCTGGAGTCCTGCTGGAGATCAGCTGACAGGCGCTGCATTACACCTCCTCATCTGCACAGCTCTGCTGCCCGTGCTGTTATCACACAGTGCAAACACTGCCTCAGCCTCCCGTGCTGTTATCACACAGTGGAAACACTGCCTCTGCCTCCCGTGCTGTTATCACACAGTGGAAACACTGCCTCTGCCTCCCGTGCTGTTATCACACAGTGGAAACACTGCCTCTGCCTCCCGTGCTGTTATCACACAGTGGAAACACTGCCTCTGCCTCCCGTGCTGTTATCACACAGTGGAAACACTGCCTCAGCCTCCCGTGCTGTTATCACACAGTGGAAACACTGCCTCAGCCTCCCGTGCTGTTATCACACAGTGGAAACACTGCCTCAGCCTCCCGTGCTGTTATCACACAGTGGAAACACTGCCTCAGCCTCCCGTGCTGTTATCACACAGTGGAAACACTGCCTCAGCCTCCCGTGCTGTTATCACACAGTGGAAACACTGCCTCAGCCTCCCGTGCTGTTATCACACAGTGGAAACACTGCCTCAGCCTCCCGTGCTGTTATCACACAGTGGAAACACTGCCTCAGCCTCCCGTGCTGTTATCACACAGTGGAAACACTGCCTCAGCCTCCCGTGCTGTTATCACACAGTGGAAACACTGCCTCTGCCTCCCGTGCTGTTATCACACAGTGGAAACACTGCCTCAGCCTCCCGTGCTGTTATCACACAGTGGAAACACTGCCTCAGCCTCCGTGCTGTTATCACACAGTGGAAACACTGCCTCAGCCTCCCGTGCTGTTATCACACAGTGGAAACACTGCCTCAGCCTCCCGTGCTGTTATCACACAGTGGAAACACTGCCTCAGCCTCCCGTGCTGTTATCACACAGTGGAAACACTGCCTCTGCCTCCGTGCTGTTATCACACAGTGGAAACACTGCCTCAGCCTCCGTGCTGTTATCACACAGTGGAAACACTGCCTCAGCCTCCCGTGCTGTTATCACACAGTGGAAACACTGCCTCAGCCTCCCGTGCTGTTATCACACAGTGGAAACACTGCCTCAGCCTCCCGTGCTGTTATCACACAGTGGAAACACTGCCTCAGCCTCCTGGGCTTGTATCTGTGTTCCAGCGTTCAGTGTCTGTGTGTCTGTCTGTCTGTCTGTCTGTCTGTTTCAGCATCTGTCTGTCTGTCTGTCTGTTTCAGTGTCTGTCTGTCTTTCGTGTATGTCTATTTCAGTGTATGTCTGTCTGCTCCAGCGCATGTCTGTCTGTTTCAGTGTATGTCTAATTCAGTGTCTGTCTGTCTGGGTTTCGGTGTATGCCTGTCTGTTTCAGCATCTGTCTGTCTGTTTCAGTGTCTGTCTGTCTGTTTCAGCATGTATCTGTGTGTTTCAGCATCTGTCTGTTTCAGTGTATGCCTGTCTGTTTCAGCATCTGTATGTTTCAGTATGCTTCTGTAATTAGCATAATGCCCCCAAAGTATGAACATACAGGCTTTAACTTGTATATATTGTCACATGTCCATTCTTTTTATCTCAAATCCAAGTGCCTAAAGTATATAGCAAAAATAGCAATTTTCGCTCTGCTGTTGCCATACTTTTGGAGGACGCTGTGTTTCAGTGTGTCCGTGTGTTTCAGACTTTGTCTGTGTTTCTTTGTCCTCTCTCTTTTTCACTGTATGAACATCAGCGTGGAACCTCACTGTGGAAAAATGCAATTAATTTAGTGGCTGTGGTAGTAGCCTCTGGTGAAACACATGTGCATGTGAGCGGGAATGGGTGTTGAGAAACCCCCGCCCCTCTATGCCAGAAATATCCCGTCATTAAAAATAGAAATTAAAAAAATCACTGATCTGATGATGAAACGCTGCAGCGGCTGCTTCCAAGTCGTGTGCGTGCCGCGGTTTCGTATCTTTACCGGAATCCGGTTGTTCCTGTTTCCTCGTGTGCGCACAGTGGGTTTTGTTTCCCTGTGCGCGCTGCAGATTCACTGTGAGCACGCTGCGCTCGGTGGCCTGGTCCGCAGGCGTGGGCACTGGGCTGGCGCCCTCCGAAAAGGGTCCGGTGGAGCAGGTCCTGGAGTTAGCGCTGAACGTCCTCTCGGGTGGAACTTCTTTGGAAAAGCAGGCTGTGTGAGCTTTAAATCAGCTGAGAGGAATCTCCCAGAAACCACGGTGATTCAGAGTCCAGCCCTCACGGCGAATGCCGTCCCAGTACCGCGAGTGCGGTGAGGGCAGGAAGCGGATTCCCTGTAATGTCTGAGTCGTACGAAGCGCTGATCTCTCCTGGAAAGACTGTGTTCAGAGGGAGCACATGTTCCCTGTTCAGGCTCGCACCCCCCCCCCACCCCCCCGGACTGCGGTGGTTTATTAATGTTGGCCGCTGGCGGTGTCCGGCCGCTGGTCCAGGGTTCTGCTTCTGCGCCTTATTGCTACAAATGGCTCCCAGAGCTCTCTGAGAAAACACAGTGAAGATACGCAGCGAATGAATGTGATTACACATGAACCTCCTGTGTGTGTGTGTGTGTGTGTGGGGGGGGTGTATGTTTGTGTAGTCTGTGTAATGTGTGTGTGTAGTCTGTGTGGTGTGTGTGTGGGTGGTATATGTTTGTGTAGTCTGTAGTGTGTGTGGTATATGTGTGTGTAGTCTGTGGGGTGTGTGTGTATAGTCTGTGTAGTGTGTGGGGAGGTGTGTGTATGTGGGGTGTATGTGTGTGTGGGGGGTGTGTGTGTATGTGTGTGTGTGTGTAGTCTGTGTAGTGTGTGTGGGTGTGTGTGTGTGTGTTGTGTGTGTGGGGGTGTGTGTGTAGTGTGGGGGTGTGTGTGTGTAGCGTGTGTGGGGGTGTGTGTGTAGTCTGTGTAGTGTGTGTGTGTGTGTGGGTGTGGTGTGTGGGGTGTGTGTGTAGTCTGTGTAGTGTGTGTGTGTGTGTGGGGGGGTGTGTGTATGTGTTGTGTGTGTGTGTGTGTGTGGGGGTGTGTGTGTGTGTGTGTGGGTGGGTGGGTGTGTGTGTGTGTGTGGTGTGTGTGTGTGTATGTGTGTGTGTGTGTGGTGTGTGTGTGTGTGTGTGTGTGTGTGTAGCATGTGTGTGGGGGTGTGGGATTTGGGGAGGGGGGCTGTGGGACCTCATTGTGGTGGCGGCCCTGGCGGCCCTGTGATTGACGGCTCCTCTTTCAGCGGCGCTGTGAAAGGCCGGGGCGAGGGCGAGCGGCGAGAGAGCGGCGCGCATACCAAACGCCGACTGCTCAATGAGCGGCGCAGCCTGGCCACCGCTCTCACAGCCACACACAAAGAGCACATGTGACTGGCATTCCTCACACGGGCTCCAGAGAGAGAGAGAGAGAGAGAGGGAGAGAGGGAGGGAGAGGGAGAGGGAGAGGGAGACAGGTCCACAGTACAGACCGCTGGACAGTCTGAGCAAAGCCATTTTAATCCCCACATTAATGTCTTTTGGCGGCACAGGGGGGAGCGTCGGGGCGGTGAGCTGCAGGTGATGGTCTGGGTGGGGGGTGACGGACGCAAGCTCTGAAGACGGGGGCGGCCGCTTGTGTTGTGCGTGCGGAGCTGGGCTGCTGCGGTCCAGCTGGTGCAGTGCTGATGTGGCAGCAGCATCTCTGCTGGGGTCTGCTCTCTGGTCAGTGCTGTGCGTTGGAGGAGCGTGTGAAGTTTAGAACTCTAACGTACACGCCTCACATTCCTTTTTGGCCGCAGAAACCAAAAAATCCTTCGTAATTCAGAAGCTCGCAGACCCGTGTCATCCAGCGAGCGCTGGGGGAACCGTCTCACAGAGTACATTCAGTTCCCCCCCTCTCCTCTCTCTCTCCTCCCTCTCCCCTCTCTCTCCTCTCCTCCCTCTCCTCCCTCTCCTCCCTCTCCCCTCTCTCTCCCCTCTCTCTCCTCTCTCTCCCTCTCCTCCCTCTCCTCCTCTCCTCCCTCTCCTCCCTCTCCTCCTCTCCTCCCTCTCCTCCCTCTCCCCTCTCTCTCCTCTCCTCCCTCTCCTCCCTTTCTCTCCCCTCTCCTCCCTCTCTCCTCCCTCTCCTCCCTCTCCCCTCTCTCCTCCCTCTCTCCTCCCTCTCCTCCCTCTCCTCCCTCGAGATGTGTGCTGCTCCCGTGCCTCTCCTTGCTGCTCTAATTAGGGGGGGCAGCTGTGTGCACGGGGTCCCGGTCCTGAAAGCCAGTTGATTATTAAAGGCTCGCGGTGGGGGGGGGTGTCCTCGCGAGCAGCCGTCCGCCCGCCGCGGCCCACGATCGCTGGGCGGCGGGAAACCAATTACATTTCAGCCCGACAACGCGTCCGCGCGTTCTGGCTCTCCGAGTTCTCACCACGGCAACAGGTCGTAAGGGGGGGGGGGTTTCCCGGCATGTGAGTGCAGATGGGTCGTGTGAACATGGGGGGGGGGGTTTGCCACCTTATTTATAACGTGCGCAGGAGCCGTGGAGGGAAGCGTTTTCAGCTCGAGCGCGTTTGCGTTCACGTGCCCCGTTCTGCCGGTTTGAGACGACGGCGGCTAGCGGCTCGCAATAGGGCAGCCCCGCCCGGAAGCTTCCGGAGGCTTATTATCGGCCGTTACCGTCGCCCATGTGGCGAGCCCGCCGCGTTTGGCCGCGCCCCTGACGGCGGCGCCTGGGCGTGCTGGGACCGCTCGACCTCCCCGCCCGTTTGTTTAACATCAAATAATAATGAAGCTCTTTAAGGTCGGCGGCGGGGGCGGGGCCGGGGCCGGGGCCGGCTCTAAGTGCTGCTGCCGCTCGGGAGGAAGAATGCCCGCCTTTTGTTTTCTTTTTACAGGCCATTTGTTTTACTCGACGCTTAAAACACCCGCCCCCTTAACACTCTGTCTCTCTGACCACAAAGGCAGTGCCCACAATGCCCCTGCGCTTCTCCCAGGCTCCGCCCCCATCCACCCCTCCCACCTCTCCGCTGCTCAGAATTCACCGTCTCCACCCATCCCGCGGGAACCGTCGTGTCTCTCGCCCCGCTGGCGCTCCCGCCCCTCCGCCACGCCGGGCGTCGCCAGGGGGGGGGCGTTCTCCCGCGGCCCTCCCCTCGGTGTCGGGCGGAGCGCTCTGACTGGGTGGGCCGGCGCGGTGGGCGGAGCTGCGTCCCCGCTGCGTCCCCGCCCCCCCGGTGCAGACAGGCCTGCGGGCGCGGCGCTGTACGTCCGCGGGGTGATTTATCAGCGCCGGGGCCTCTGGGAAAACGGGCTGAAAGCGGGAGCCAGAGTGAAAATGAGCCCAGCGCTTGTTCAGCGGCGCCCAGGGGCCAGTCAGCAGGGGGGGGGGAGGGAGGGGCAGGGCGGGGTGGGATGGGGGGAGAGGAGGAGGAGGAGGAGGAGGGGGGGTGTCAGGTGAAATATGAGAGATAAACACTTGCCTGGCGCTCTTGTCTCAGTGACGGATGAAGGATGGCGCTGTTGGCCCCCCCCTGTACCCGCCCTCCTGCTGGAGGGAGAGCGATGGGGGGGCCGCGTGCCAGGCGGTTCAGCGGCGGGCCCCCGAAGCGCGCGGGGGAAAGACAGATCTGCGCTAGCGATCGATAGCCCGCGCGCTGGCAGCCCAGCTCACCTCCAGTGGTTTCTCTGGCTATTAATTCTACGCACTGTAATTTCCTCTTAAAAGCCCCTTTCCTGTCCCTGTAGAGCGCGGAGCAGACAGGAGATTAAAGAGCTGGTACCGTAGGACTCTAAAACAGGAGCAGGAGAGGCCGGACGGAGCGAGGGAGGGTGGGGTGCATCCAGAGAAAAAGCATTTTTTTCGTTCTTAGTTTGCCAGCTGTTATCGGAATTTTAATTTAGTCTGCAATAACGTACGTAATGAAAAGCGTTTTCTCACTGAGGGAAATGAATATTCATTTGTCCAGCTGCGAGAGTGTGTGTGTGTGTGTGTGTGTGTGTGTGTGTGTTTGTGTGTGTGTGTGTGTGTGTGTTTGTGTATGTGTGTGTGTGTGTGTGTGTGTGTGTGTGTGTATGTATGTGTCTGTGAGTGTGTGAGTGTGTAGGTAAGGTAGTGCTTTTCACTTTGCAGTGAACAGGGAAGTTGAGGACGTAAAGCATCTGCATTCGTTCTTGTTCCCTTCAGAGCCTGCTCTTGACCTTCCTTTTTTCAAACGGGCGCTGAATGTCTTGTATGTAACGGAAGCTGACGGCCGAAAGCTCCGTGGTCCTGTTTCAGGGTTCTGACGCTGTGCCTGTCAGTATGGGACCTTGTAGCTGGGCCACTCTAGCCCTGGGACCTGGTAGTTTATGCAGGGCACGGCTCGCATTTGCCTCTGTCAGTCCTGGGCCGCCTCGTGTCTGGGCCCGCTGTCCCTCTGTGGCAGGCCCTGCGCTGCCTGGGCCCGCAGCGCCCCTCTGTCAGTCCTGGGCCCCGCGCTCCCTCTGTCAGTCCTGGGCCCCGCGCTCCCTCTGTCAGTCCTGGGCCCCGCGCTCCCTCTGTCAGTCCTGGGCCCC